>NC_091184.1:21613045-21645545 GCF_040958095.1 Procambarus clarkii | reverse complement strand
TGCCTAGCCTAGCCATACTCCCTTACTCCATTGTACCCCTGTAAGCCCCTTTTGTGTTTGTTTTGTACAGTATTGTGTATATTTTTTTCCCTATTTTATAGCTTTTTTCTACTTATTTCTGATTCTACAATCAGCTTCTTTTATGCAGTCAAGTATAGACCCAGAACTTAACCTCTTATCCACTATCTATGACAATAATCACTTTAATGATCTAAATTGCAGATATTTTGCAGCACATGATGTAAACAATGTATTAACTCATAATCACAATATCTCTGTAATCAATTTGAACGTTAGATCCCTAGGTAAACACTTCGATGATGTTAGTGCCTTGATTGAAACTATTGGCAACAAATTCTCTTTTATTATACTTACTGAAACATGGTTGAAAGAGGATACTACTCAACTCTTTAACATGCCTAACTACTCAGCAATTCACAACTGTCGTCAACTTCAGAGAGGTGGTGGCACTGCTCTTTACTACCACCAAGAACTAACATGCTTAAAAGAAATTAGAACTAGAGACTGCTATGGGGAGTATATCTTCGCCAGCTTCAGAGTCAAGGGTGCCGAGTCTGTCCTGTCTGTGGGTGCAGTCTATAGAATTCCCAACACTGATGTGTCTGTATTCAACTCAAACCTTAGAAATCTAATACTTGATAACAGACTGAACAAAAACCACCTAATTATCGCAGGGGACTTTAATATTGACCTCTGCGAGCCAGAACACCCTACTGCTGTTAGCTTCCTCAACTGTATGAATTCCTGCCTCCTCATACCCTTAATCACTAGACCTACTAGAATCACTGATAGCACTGCCACGACTCTAGATCACATCTGGACCAACATAACCTCTCCGCTTACTTCAGGTATAATCACCGATAGCACTACAGACCACTACCCCACATTTCTCTTAACTAACATTAGCAAACCACCTCTAGAAACAAGGGAGTTAAGCTTTAGGCTGCACAATGAAACTGCTATAAACAATTTTATAACTGCTGCTGATAATGTCAACTGGGAGTCCGAGTTAGGTAACATAGGGGACATCAACCTAGCAGTGCAATCTTTTCTACAAACAACTCTTAGCCTTTATAACACCCACTGTCCTAGGCTTACAAAACAAGTCACAAGCAAAAGGCTTAACAATCCTTGGCTTACAAAGGGAATACTGAAATCCATTAACAAAAAACACGACCTTGAGAAGAAGTATAGGTTAGGAATTGTCTCCAAAGAATTCTCAAAGAATTACTCATTATTGCTAACTAAGATAATTAGACGAGCCAAAACTAATTACTACGAAGATAAATTTACTCAAATAAAGAGCAACATTAAACAAACTTGGAGCACAATTTCACAAATATTGGGATCAAAGAAATCTTTAAATAACAAACCGACTCTCCTGTCTAATAACGATGGTCAGCTTTCAGCCTCTGATTCTGCTATTGAGTTCAATAGGTTCTTCTCTTCCATTGGTTCATCCCTTGCAAATGATATTCCATCTTCCAGTACTTACATTAAGGACTATCTTACAGGTAACTATCCACAGTCTCTGTACCTAAAGCCTATTAACTCCACTGACGTCAATGAGATAATCCTTTCCCTTAAAACCAAGTCTGGTGCCCTTGAGGAGATACCAACTTTAATCTACAAAAAAGCCTCCAGATCTTTAGCCCCTGCTATTGCTTTGCTCTTCAACAAGTCACTTGAACTCCAAACCTTTCCAGATATTCTAAAAAAAGCGAGAGTAACGCCTGTCCACAAATGTGGTGATCCCACAGATGTTAACAACTACAGACCTATATCAATCCTGCCAAACTTGTCAAAAATTTTTGAAAAACTTATATACAAGCAGCTTTACTCATATCTAGCCAAACTCAATATACTTAGCCCTTGCCAATATGGCTTCAGACCCAAAAAAAGCACTAACGATGCACTTATTAGTATGCTTAACTCGATTCATACAGCCCTTGATAAAAAGGAGCTCCCTGTTGGGTTATTTGTGGACCTGCGTAAAGCTTTTGATACTGTCAACCACCATAACCTTCTTCTTAAATTACATCATTATGGAGTCAGAGGACACTCCCTACAATACCTCGAGTCCTACCTTACTGACAGGCTCCAATATGTTTCTGTGAATAATACAATTTCTCCCACCCTACCCATCAACATTGGTGTTCCTCAGGGCAGCATACTTGGCCCTCTCCTCTTTCTCATCTACATTAATGACCTTCCAAATGCCTCCCAACACCTCAAACCAATTCTATTTGCTGACGACACAACCTTCATTTACTCCAGTCCTGACCCTCTTGCTCTAAATGCCACAGTAAATACTGAGCTAAATAAAGTCCATCTTTGGCTAACTGCCAACAAACTCACCCTTAACATTGACAAAACCTTCTATATTCTGTTTGGCAATAAATCCTCTAGTCTTATAAATCTCAAAATAAACAATACCCAAATTTGTAACAAATTAGATGGCAAATTCCTTGGCATTCTCATTGACCACAAGCTGAATTTCCAGGGACACATTCTAAATATATCAAAAAAAGTTTCAAAAACTGTGGGCATTCTTTCTAAGATCAGATATTATGTACCACGCCCTGCTCTGGTGACCCTCTATTACTCTCTTATCTATCCTTATCTCAACTATGGTATTTGTGCTTGGGGTTCTACTACCCAAAATCACTTACGTCCTCTAATTACCCAACACAAAGCCGCTATTAGAACAATATCCAACTCTGGCCCCAGACATCACTCGGTACCCCTACTCAAATCTCTTAATATGTTAGATATTAAGTCACTGCACATTCTCTCATGTGTATTATACATATATAAAACGCTAAACTATAATGCCAATCCTGATCTTAAAAGCTTCATAGAAGGTTGCAACAGAACCCATGAGCACCACACCAGAAATAAATACAGTTTTGATATTCCTAGAGTACGTCTTAATCAAACTAGAAATGCTCTGCAAATCAAGGGGCCCAGAATGTGGAATGACCTTCCCAACCATGTTAAAGACTGTACCTCTCTCAACCAGTTTAAGATAAAAACTAAACACTACCTTATAAATTCCCTGTAATCTACCTCACTCCTCTATTGTCAACCCATGTCTGTTATTTTCTTTTTTTTTTTTTCTTTTTTGTAATCAACACTGTTTGTCAACCTATTGTATTTGTGCTGCTTTTTCAGTCATGTTCCCCCTTTTTTTATCTTTATTTGTATTTGTTCTCAACATCTTTTATTCTTTATGCTCAATTAGTATTAAGTTCTAGATATTAGTGTTTTTCTTGCCCGAAACGCATTGCGTAATAGTGGCTTTAGGCATTGTATGTACTAGCTCTATCTATATATCAATCCATTAATGTAACATCACTTGTATGTATATACCTTACCTGAATAAACATCTGAATCTGAATCTGAATTCTTAAGTGTGTTACTACTATCCACTATTGCCATTCTTTTTATCATTTCTTCATCTTCATTTCCTCTTATTAATGTTATATATACATGTACACATAATCATACATACATGTACATATATATACATATGCGGTAAATCCAGAGAAATGAAATATGGATTTTTCCGCATACAAATTATTATTGTTTCGTGATCGTCAATTGCATATATACATATACATACATATACATTCACATACATATTCAATCACCCACACAAATACACACATCAATAATCTTTGTATCACAAGTGATTCAACAAGAGGCTCACAAGTCACTATACTAGGCACTTTACATTTATGGTGAGTCGTCCAATTACTAGTCTTGCTCTACACCCACCCAACTGGGCGGCAGCTTTACAGTCATGTGCTCCACACCCACCCAACTGGGCGGCAGCTTAACAGTCCTGTGCTCCACACCCAACCAACTGGGCGGCAGCTTAACAGTCATGTGCTCCACACCCACCCAACTGGGCGACGGCTTTACAATCATTTGCATGAATTACTTACAGTAAGCAAATTTTAGATACTTCGCTAAGATTTCGGGCAGCACATCATTATAAATGAAGTACTTACACTTTTCTTGGACACCAATGATGGTGTTATCTCTGAATTCCGCGATTTTTTTAAATTCCAGTACTGTATATAATGACGCAAAGTATGCGAATAGTTCTGCAATAGTGATCCTATCCTGCGTCATAATTTACATAATATCTACTTCTGTTTTGTGTATTAAAATTACTACATTTTTATGTTAATTTATTTCTGTAAATGATGATGATGATAAATTTCAATAAATGTAAGTAAGAACATAAGAACGGAAACTGGTCGCGTAAATGGAAATGGTTGGGTACATTTCCTTTCACCTACCTAATGCGAATATTCATGTGTCCGGACACTGGCGATGGTGTGGTATTGCCTATTTATTTGACCATATCTTTGCTTTCATTTAAGATATGTTTTCCTTGAAATGTATTTACATTATCGTCTACATCTGTCTTTATTCTGAAATAAAAACCTTTGACGTTACTTTACATATATGTACATTAATTATAAAATTGATTGGCTTGTGTGCAGGCCTTCACACACCCTGAGCGAGCCATCAAGTAACTATAAAAAGGCATATATCTTCACTTTCACTTCAGTTATATTTATACCAAAGTATTAACATGCAGCTTATATGTCTTTCTGATGACATAAAAAACTTCGTTTTTTACAATATATAGATTCAAATAACATTGATTTTCAAAAGGTCATAGTTCCCATCGAAAGGGAGAGCGTCGGCCAAGAAGCCTTGTTTAAAATATGAATATTTTTCCTCTCTAATAAGGTATAATCTCTGTGATGCATTAACACAAACTATTTTATATCTGCCTTTCTGATAACATATATAAATATAATCTTTATTTGTGAATATTTAGCAATATATCAGAGAGCGTGTAGGGTTCGGTGTTCTATGAACGAAAAGGACTGGAGTAGTTTAAATAGCGAACGCATACCAACGAATAACGCTAGTATCTATATAACAAATTTATTGTCATGTGGAATTGATTTAACTTCCAGACACTTTTTTTTAATAAATATTAAATATTTTGTGGCTGTTTATGAAAAATATTATTATAAATACACATTCTACTTGTTAATATTACCAATTAAATTTGCGACAATTTGAGCCATGAAATACGACGACTGGATCACTGTGTACAGGAGGCTGATATGGCAGCAAACACTCTCCAGGCGACCATATATCTTGGATAAGTCGCTCCACACAATTGTCGCTTGGACCGTCGACTTCCTATGGCGTCACCTCTCACATATTTACGTCTCATTTCGTTATGAAATTAGATTATTTCAGAGTAAAAATAGGTTTGATCATGTTCTACGTGTAGCACCAACATTATAGTAAGTAAATATACCATATTTCTTCATTACTTACGTAATGCTAGGACGATTTGGGTAGTTTTGGCCTGATTTGGGCCGACTTGGGTAATTCTATGTTGTTTGGCCAGTGGCCCTCAACCCTTCCTGATACGAGAGATTACTAAGCTCTGGTATGATTTTTGTTGTCCGGTGTTGCATCTTCTCCAGAGCAGCTATGTCTTTCTGAAGATAAGGTCTCAATGCCTGTATGCAATAATCCAGGTGGGGGCGCACCAGAGACTTATACAATTGAAGGACTACTTTAGTTTACTTGAAGGTAAAGGCACGCTTGATTATTCCCAAAGTTTGGTTCGCTTTTTTATTGCCGCTCCCACTTGTTGTGCAACATTTAGTGAATGATGGATTCTGATTCCAATGTCGCATTCTTCATCTATCTGTTGTAAGGTAAAGCTGGAAATTTGGTAGTTTGGTAGTTGTGACGTGGAATGTTATGACCTACAGGCAAGGTCTTGCATTTATCGACATTAAAGAGCATTTGCCAGTCATCTGACCATTGGTGGAGTTCATGTAGATCTCTTTGTAAGGTCTCAATATCACTTTCACTTCCTTCTTTATCATAGATCTTAGTGTCATCTGCAAATGTGTCATCTGCCCAACATTCCATCTCCCAGAATGAACAGGACCAGCAAAAGCTGCTTGACTATGTTATTGTGTCGTCCCAAAATATTCCTGTGGAACGTGAAGGTGAAAAGTGTATTGAAATAGTTCATGCTCTCGTAAAAGACGAATTGCGTGTCACTCTAAATAAAACCGACATTATTGCTGCCTACAGAGTAGGCAAAAAGATTCCATCAGGTCTGAACTAGCGAAAAATTCGCCTCAAGCTAGCTTCCCAGTCCATAAAATCGCATCTTGTCCGGACAGCTGCATCCCAACGAAAGGGAATCTACATCAACGAGTGCTTGACTAGAAAAAGACAGCAACTCCTCCACCGCCTGCATCAAATTCGTCATCAAAACCCAGATGCGATTCATCAGTGCTTCGTTAGAGATGGCTTGATTAAAGTGAGAAAGACCTCAGGAGGTAAAATGTTTACAATTGCTAATGAGGATAACCTCAACACTTTCCTCTCCCAATGTGGTTTGTCTCACCTTATTATCCCTCTCATTGAGTCAACATAATTAACCCCCTTGTCATCTAGTGCGGGCTACGTATCCTAAGTCTCTTTGTTACACTTTTTTAAAGTAAATTTTAATTTAATGTATATTAGTCATTTATTGGACTTAATTGAGTGCCTTAATATTTTCTTTAGTTCTTATTAATTATAGGATCATAACTAAACTATTTATAGTTAATAATCTTTAGATTAAACTTGCCTATGTTTATTATTCAACTTTATTCTTTGCTTTCATTATTACCTCTGTTGCCTAGCCTCGCCATACTCCCTTACTCCATTGTACCCCTGACTTCGCCTGTGTCTCAAAATGCAAAATATTACTTACAGTGTACCTGAGAGTACTTGTACGCAATCTACCTCATTTTTCTTTTTTTTCTTCATTTTGTGTTTGTCTTGTATAGGTCTTGTTTATATTTTAATTTTCCCCCTTTTATATCAAAATTTTGTTTTGTAATTGCCATTCTTGCCTTGTTTTCCTACAACCAGGCTTTTTATGCAGATAAGTATAGACCCAGAACTAAACCTCTTATCCACTATCTATGACAATCATCACTTTAATGATCAAAATTGCAGATATTTTACAGCTCATGATGTAAACAATGTATTAACACATAATCACAATATCTCTGTAATTAACTTGAATGTAAGATCGCTTTATTTATTTATTTATTTATTTATTTATTTATTTATTTATTTATTTATTTATATATATATACAAGAAGGTACATTGGGTTTGTGAGAATACATTGGATAGTACAGTATTTACATTCTTGTAAAGCCACTAGTACGCGCAACGTTTCGGGCAGGTCCTTAATCTAACAGATAATTTTAAGTAGCTAATTTCTATCAGAATTGATAAATGATAACAAATACATTGCAAGAGAAAAATGAGATGAGAGAGCTTAGTAAGTATATTAAAGCACATTGTTATATTAAAGCTCTGATTGATTACATTGACAGCTTGATTGGTAATTTAAACAAGATTAATAAACACCATACAGCAGATTGACAGCACATATAAGACAGCAATGATCACAATGGTAAAGGTGTTCAAATTGGGAACATAAAGGTTGGGAGATTGGGTAGCAATAGACACAGTGCAATTTTAAGGCAAAAAGTGAAAAACTATGAAGATGAAATTAGGTACTTTTTAGTATTGATTTTGATTGATGTAAAAGTTGGACAGCTTTTCAATTCAGTAGGGAGTGAGTTCCATAAACTGGGTCCCTTTATTTGCATAGAGTGTTTACACAGATTAAGTTTAACTCTGGGGATATCAAAGATATATTTATTTCTGGTGTGGTGATAATGGGTCCTATTACATCTGCCCAGGAAGAGTTTCAGAGCAGGATTTGCATTTAAGAACAGGGTTTGTAAATGTAGTTGACACAAGAGAATGTGTGGAGTGAGATTATGTTTAGCATGTTTAGGAAGTTAAACAAGGGGGCTGAGTGTTGTCTGAAAGCAGAATTTGTTATTATTCTGATGGCAGAGTTTTGCTGGGTGATGATGGACTTGAGGTGGTTTGCAGTGGTTGAATCCCATGCACAGATATACCATAGTTGAGATAGGGATAGATTAATGCATAATATAGAGAGATGAGAGCAGAGTTAGGTACATAATATCTGATTTTGGAGAGTATACCAACTGTTTTAGAGACTTTCTTAGTTATGTGTTGTATGTGGGTACTGAAGTTGAGTCTCTTGTCTAGGAATAGGCCAAGAAACTTTCCATCATTTTTATTGCTAATGTTTACATTGTCTATCTGAAGCTGAATTGCATTTGTAGATTTGCTTCCAAATAAGATGTAGTAGGTCTTTTCTATGTTAAGTGTTAGTTTGTTGGTTGACATCCATAAGTGGACTTTTTTTTAGTTCATTATTAACAACATCATTTAATGTATGTGGGTTGTGGTTGGAGTAGATGAGGGTAGTATCATCAGCAAACAAAATAGGTTTCAGAATGTTAGAGACATTAGGCAGATCATTGATGTATATAAGACATAGAAGAGGTCCCAAGATGCTGCCCTGTGGCACTCCAACGGTTATTGGTAGAATGGGAGAGGTTATATTGTTGATGGCTACACATTGGTGTCTATCACTAGGATAGGATTGGATATAGTCCAGTGAATGGCCTCGGATTCCATAATGATGGAATTTACATAAGAGGTAATCGTGATTAACAGTATCAAAGGCCTTTCTCAGGTCAATGAAGAGTCCAATCGGAAACTCATTTTTGTCAAGGGCTGAGTAAATTATATCAAGGAGACTAATAATTGCATCGTTGGTACTCTTTTGAGAGCGGAAGCCAAACTGACAGGGGCTAAGAATGTCGAATTTTACGAGATAGGAGTAGAGCTGTTTGCAGATAATTTTTTCAAATATTTTTGATAGAATGGGTAGGTTCAATACTGGTCTATAGTTGTTTATGTCTGCCGGATTACCTCCTTTATGAACTGGCGTTACTCTTGCTTTTTTAAGGATATCAGGGAAGGTATGACACTCAAGGGATTTGTTGAACAGCAGAGCTATAGGTGGCGCAAGGGCATGGGAGGCGCTCTTGTATACAATGGATGGGATTTCACTGATGTTCCCAGCTTTGGTTTTTAGTGAGTGTATGATGGACACAACATCTGTTGGGCTGACTGGTGAAAGGAGAAGAGAGTTTGGATAGCTGCCTGAGAGATATGTGTTATGTGTCTGAGTCTGTGGGATTTTACTTGCAAGGTTAGCACCAATCGATGAAAAGAAGCTATTAAATTCATTCGCCATTTCTAAGTCAGATAACGGTGTAAGGCCATCCTTAGAGAGTGTTATCTGGTTGTGGGAGTGTTGTTTAGTTCCTAGGATATTAGAGATGGTATTCCATGTGCTTTTCATGTTGCCTTTTGCTTCTTTGAATCTAGTCTCATAATATGAAAGTTTTGCTTTTCTTATGATACTGGTAAGCACTGATGAATACCTTTTAACTACTTCCTTTGAAACTAAGCCACTCCTAAATTTCCTTTCATATTCATGTTTTTTGTTGACTGATTTAATTATGCCACTTGTGAGTCAGGGGTTATTTTTTCTTTTATCAGTTACTTGTTTGGTAAGGAGGGGACAGTGAGTGTTGTAGAGGCTTAGAGTTTTGGAGAGAAAGAGGTTAGTTGATGAGTTTATATCCTGTGTATTATTAAATTCAGATTCCCAGTTAATATTGTGAAGTGCATTAGATTGCCTAAAGCTGATTCACTATGTAGCCTGAATGAGAGTTTCTTGGTTTCTGGTGGTGATGTGTCCAAGTTTGCTATGAGGAAGGTAGGATAGTGGTCAGTTGTTCCATCATAAATTACCCCAGATGTAAGGGGATCTGTTATATTAGTCCATAGGTGATCCAGGGTAGTGGCAGATGTTTGAGTGACTCGGGTGGGCTTGGTGATTGTGGGGATTAGCATACAGGAGTGCATGCTGTTATGGAAATAGTCAACTTGAGGGTTGTTTTGAAGACCCAGGTCAATATTGAAATCACCTCCCAGAATGATGTGATTTTTATTGAGATTGTTATTTATGATAAGATTCCTTACATTGTCTGAGGATAAAGCTATGTTGGTATTAGGAAATCTATAGATGGCACCGATAGTCAGGGAGGATTTAAGGGATTTACTGGAGAACTTGGCAAAGGTATATTCACAATAGTCATCTCTATCACTAATAACACTATTGCAAATGAAGGTATCTTTGTAATATATTGCTGTGCCTCCACCTTTTTTATTAGGCCTGCAGTTATGAATTGTTTTATAACCAGCTAAATTGAAGAGTTGGGTATAGTCATTACTTAGCCAAGTTTCCGTTAAAATGATGAATGATAATTTAGTGCCTAGTGCTGTAAGTAGTGCATTTATATCATCAAAATGTTTACCAAGTGACTTAACATTTTGGTTGTAAACTGATAAGCAGGTGTTATTTAGGAGTTTGTTTTTTGCAAGATTTGCTGTGTAATACCTGCAATAATGATGATCAATGTGCTGATTTGTGTGGATATGGGACAGTACATTTCGATCAGGATCAATATCAGTAAGCATATAGATAAAATAATGTCACGATACAATAAGATAAGCAATTACAGGAACAGTAAAATACTAAATCTGCTGTAAAATAGAAAGTAATTATAGCAAAACACAACAATAAATGCAAGTAAACAAAAGAATTGAAACAATTAGAGGTAGAATAAAGGTCACTAAATAGCCATGGAGGATACACAAGTTTGGTGGAGAGAACAAAAAGTCAGTAGAGACTGTCAAGATGAATATATAAAAAATTTGACTAATGATAATTGTAAAGTAAAATAATCTTAAAGATAATTGTCCCATGGAGTTAATTTCACAATTGTCCCATGGAGTTAATTTCACTTCCAGATACCTATTTTTCAATACAATTTCAATATTTTCTGGCTATTTATGCTAAATATTATTGTAACTATGCATTATTGTAGTTTATACCATTATTTCAATTTGTGACAATTTGAGCAGAGAAGTGCGACGTGTGTACAAGAGGCTGATATGCCAGCAAACACTCTCCAGGCAACAATCTGTCTTGGATAAGTCGCTCCACAACATTGACGCTTGGATCATCGACTTGATTTGGCGTCACCAGCTCTTTATTTTCGTCTAATTTCTTTATAAAAAGATACTTTTTCAGATTAAAATTATGTTTTTTCGTGTTGTACGTTCAGCACCAACTTTATAATGAGTAAATATATCATATTTATTCATTACTAACGTATTGACAGGAAGCTTTCTGAAGCTTGTGTAGCTTGTGTTAGCTTGTGGTAATTAGACGGACCCAATATAATTACCTCTGAAGAACATCCAACTGACATTGTGATAGCACACTGTTAAAGGTAAGTTAATATACCATTATGTGCCTCATTATCCTTCAACATTTTCTTAATTATCTTCCACACTCAAAGTGTTAGCCTATTATCTGCATGTATCATCTTGTGCCTCTTTATATGTCCGAGACGACTAAATCTCTTCCCACACTCTTGACATTCATGAGGCTTGTCACCTGAATGCACTAACATGTGCTGTATTATAGTTCCACGTTTTTTAATTTTTTTGCCACACTCAGCACATTGAAAAGGTCTCTCATCCGCATGCACCATCCTGTGAGTCTTCATACTTCCAAGACGACTGAATCTTTTCCCACACTCTGGACACTCGTGGGGTTTGTCACCTGAATGCACTAACATGTGAGACTTGATATGTCCAAGACGACTGAATCTCTTTCCACACTCTGGACACCCATGACGTTTGTCACCTGAATGCACTAACATGTGAGACGTCTTATCTCCAAGACGACTGAATCTCTTCCCACACTCTGGACATTCATGAGGCTTGTCACCTGAATGCACTAACATGTGCATTATTATAGTTCCACGTTTTTTAAATTTTTTGCCACACTCGGCACATTGAAAAGGTTTCTCATCCACATGCACCATCCTGTGAATCTTCATATTTCCATGATGACTGAATCTTTTTCCACATTCTGGACACTCGTGAGGCTTGTCACCTGAATGCACTAACATGTGAGTCTTCATATTTCCACGTTCACTGAATCTCTTCCCACACTTTGGACACTCATGAGGTTTGTCACCTGAATGCACTAACATGTGACGCTTCACACTTTCTGGACGAGTGAATACCTTCAGACACTGTGGACACTGGTGAGTCTTCATCTTCTTTATGACAGGTGCAGTTTGTGTGAAGGTTTTCTCCCCCGGATGTTGGGAGAAGCGTCAAGGCTTGAGTGTTGTTTCTTAGAGTTAGACTTGATGTGAGCACTTGGTGGTCAATGGTGGTGCTTCTTCTTTATGATAGGTGCAGTTTGTGTCGAGGTTTTCCCTTAATGCTCGTGCTGAACATCACCGGCCTGCTAAAATGGCGGCGGTTGTTTACTCTCTCATCACCTAAGCGTTCCAATGTTTTGGTGTTGTTCCACATATCATTTTTCCAACCTCTTATTTTTGTTTATATCTAGTCATTTGAAATTAACACTTGTATTTATTCTCATGTTTTTTAATCAAAGAATGTACTTGGAATTGTTTCTTAAAACATAATGCCACATGATTATACTTTTTGAAGGAAACAGCTCTCCCATAGTGGATGTGATCTGAACCGTAATAGAATCTAACCCATGTATCAATCGGGTCAACCCTTGTGTGGTGTTTCTAAAATGGTTGCCCATGCTGGAAAAAGGAACTGTATGTGAAAACTTTTCCAGGACAATATTTAAAGTAAAACCGAAGATATTTGTAGCGGTATAAAAGTTGCATATTTAATGGCTCGTAGAGCTGGAAACCCGCAATATTAATTTCAGAACAATGCTTATTTCACGCAGATTCCTTAATAAACGTAAGAGTTTTATGTCTCAAGAAAGATAGAAACATAAGCTTCATTTTAAATACTTTACCATAGACATATATAAAGCTCAAGTGAAGATACATATGTTTTTACAGTGGCATTCAGTTGCTTATCGGTCATGGAATTTTTATTATTATTATTATTATTTTCTACCACAGACGTGGCCACACATTTACATTGCTAACTACTGCTCGGCTTAGACTCGGTTACAAGTATCTCTGGGAATTCTCATTATCTGCCGATGTAGACCTGACCAAATGTAAACTGTGTCAACAAAATTATTCGCACACCCTCCGTCACTATGTGATGGAGTGCGAAAAGATACGTGAATTTAGAGACAATTCTATAACCAATGTTCCAGCGATGTGTCAATATTTCCCACAAAAACCAGGTGCTGCATCTTCTGCCAATGGTGGGCCTTCTCTTGATGTGGAGTGGCCACTTCCTGGTTCTGGGTTAATGTCACCTACTGTGAGACCACCATCCACAGCTGGACCCCACAGTCAACTGGAAGTGGGGGATAAAGAACTGGATCAAAATGAGACAGATCGCAACCTCAGCCTCCCTACCACCTCGCCCTTGGGTTGCTCCACTGTTCAAGCAGTGGTTGCCCTTCGTGACCGGTTGCAAGAACACCAGCAGCAGTCACAGCAGCAAACGGAGCGGCTGCAAGAGCAACTCCAACATGAGAAAAAATCCACCAGCGATATTTCGATGATGCTCACGTGTGTGAGGGGACTTGTAAGCAATGACCGCCAAACTCCCCCTGAACCCTCCAAACATGTGTTTGCTTGCCCATCAGGGGAAACTTCTAGTGATCTTGAAATCTTGTGTAGTGGAGCCCTTCCACGCAAGTTAACTGCCAAAGTTGTGCTAAAGTATGTTCAAAGCGACTCTATAGCTGGAAATGACCGACAAATTGTACTAGACCATTGGATGCAAATGTGTGACATTGGTAATAAACTAAGAAATGTTCCTGGACTTATACCGTAGTGCAATAGATAATATGTATATAGATAATATATATTAAGTGAACTAATAATATCAATATATAATGCTGACTTTAAATGCACAATTAACTAAGTTATCCATCCTTAGCTGGAACATTGCATCCCTCAAAAAAAGGTTCTCAGATTTACATCACAAAGTAACAACTGAACACATCGATATTGTATGTCTCCAGGAGTGCAGAGTTCCCGCAAGATCCTCACCCACGAAATTGCCCTCATTTGTTTCTTACAACCTCAGATCCAGTAACTCTTGCATTCTATACATCAAACAATCCCTACCCCATCAACTTCTGCCAGAAAAACAAACTGCCGGTCAACAGTATCATGGAGTGAGGATCTATGTGGGCAACTCTGTTCTCAATGTATTTAATCTATTTAAGGCCCGATTTGCCTAATAAGCCAAGTTTTCCTGAATTAATATATTTTCTCTAATTTTTTTCTTATGAAATGTTAAAGCTACCCATTTCATTATGTATGAGGTCAATTTTTTTTATTGGAGTTAAAATTAACGTAGATATATGGCCGAACCTAACCAACCCTACCTAACCTAACCTAACCTATCTTTATAGGTTAGGTTTAGTTAGGTAGCCGAAAAAGTTAGGTTAGGTTAGGTAGTCGAAAAACAATTAATTCATGAAAACTTGACTTATTAGGCAAATCGGGCCTTGCATAGTCAACCTGTCCTCTAAAAAAGAACGTCAACATTTGCCGTTTGACTCTACGGCTGTTTTTGGACGTTATTTTGTGTAAAACTACGTCTATTTTCGCTTCCATGGACTATCTCTTGTTATACAATGAAATACCACACTCTTATTATTCTATAACTCACTGACTATGCTCTGATATTTGTTCTTCAAGTAAAAATATATATATTTTTGCCTTAATTAGGCCATAATCCAGAAAATTCCAGCCTATCGATTTTTATATTTAGGAAAACATCTAATAAATTTGGAAATGAATTTTTCGTTCGCCGACAGTTGCTTGTTACTATTTAACCCTCGATCTATGCTTTAATGTCGCTGGTCATTGTGACTTTCCCAGGATTTATATATGTTTTGTTGTAGCATTTAGTCAGACTACAGCAATTTAACTAATGGGAAACTTCTATAGTTGTCGTAAATTAATAATAATCATTTATCAAATAATAAATTAGCAAACATATGCAACATTTTATGTTACGACTTTTCGGGTAGGCCGTTCTGTTTGTTTACAACCTCAATGGTTCAAAATACACAATACTTTTAATATATAAGTGACTAAGTATGCTCTAATATATGGTCCTCAATGAAAATTATCGTTTTTTTTTGTTAATTTGTCCATAATGAATAAGATTCCTTACTGTTGATCTTTATATTAAGAAAAACATCTAAACAAATTGGTATTGTGTTTTCGTTCAGATAAAGTTTCCAGATACAATTTCCTAGTTATCAATTAATGTAGGTGGTTATTTTAATTCGCGGCTACCAGGGGCTTTCTCCCATTATACAATATAAATGTACTCACTAACTATTCTCTGGTATCTGTTCTTCAAGTAAAATTACCTATTTTTTTGTTTAATTAGTCCATAATTCATAAAATTCCTTCAGGTCGATCTTTATATTTAGAAAAACATCTAATCAATTTGAAATTTAATTTTTCGTTCAGCTACAGTTACCAGCTACTATTTCATTGTTATATTTTATGTCGCTGGACCTAGATTCAGGAAGCTCTGTGTATTTCTTCGTAAGTGGGTTTGCTACGAAGGTTCCTAAGTGTGCCCTAAGAAGATGCTTAGGTGCGATTCAATAAGGTATACTTAGGAAGAAAAATTGTTGGTTCACCTGCGTGCCGATAGAGGTCACTACTGTGTTTCGTTTGGCCAATCAGAGAGCAGCAACATTCTTCATATTGAAGATTTAGCGCTGGCTTATCGCAGCTCTACTGCCTCCTATTTACGTCGAATTTTCTTATAAAATTAGTATATTTCGAAGTAAAACAATGTTTTTTCAACTTCTACAGCCAGCACCGACATTGTAGTAAACAAATATGTTACATTTGTTGTTTACCTACGTAATTCTAAGAGATACTGTGTAGCTGTCCTTGTTGCTCGGAAGATGCGCTGACAATTATTGTATATATTTACTGAATTTACCCAAGGGCCACTAACTATCTAGTGACCTCGAAGAGGACAGAAAGCCGGCGGCTTGTTGAAGGCCCGCCAATTGTCTTAATTATATTTTTTAGCTGGAATTTGGCATTTAAGGCTTCAGCGGGTAGGCGGTTCCATGGGTTTATAGCCCTCTTGGTGGAAAAAAAACATCTGTTTTCAGTCCTACTTGAGAGAACATACTCTCCAACACTATATCTGTGATTGTCCTGTTATCAGTGACTTCATACCAAATGGTATGAGGTATTTTGAGCTCTGTAATTACTTCATACACTCAGGAATATTGGAAGATATTCTTGTGCTGCACCCAGATTTTGCCAGTGGAGGCTAATAGATCAGCATTAAGTATTTTGTTCTCTCCTAATTCCATGTATGACTGGCCATCCTGTGAGGTGAGCTTGTAGCTGGTTTTTGATCTACACTGTGTGGTCTTTTATACAGAATAGGGAAGCAGCACATTGCTGTGTATACCTAAACATGTTTAAAAATACATTGTTTGAGAGGAGTTTTGTAGAAACTGGTAAGAGTAATTATAATATAATGTCTCCATGATTCAGTGCTCACCTCTTGTGAAAATTGCTTAGAGTTGTTTAGTCAGAGTTGATTTGTTTTTTGTATTGAGGCTGGTATTTTCTAAATTGATTCCATGTACAGTATGTCTAACCATCCTGTGAGATGGGAGTATTAGATAAACTTATAGCTAGTTTTTTATCTACACTGTGTAATATTCCATATAGAATAGGGTAGCAGCACATTGCTGTGTATACCTAATCTTCTTAATAAAAAAAATCAGTAATAAAGATTTTAAATTATAGTTTGTATTACAAATACAGTACTGTATTATCCTTATTAAATCATGTTGACCATGGATCATTAAGATCTCATGTTGATATGTAATACAAGTCATATTTCTTTTGAACTGCTAATCCATTCTAATCATTCATTAAATTGTGCATTATGTCTCAATTTTTCACTTCCTTGGATATACTGTACAGTACAAAAAGATAGGAAAAAATAAACCAGTAATATTTCTTTCATTATATTTTTCATTTAAATAACTGCATCAATATTTTTACAGCTGACAGGATTTGTTTTCCCATACAGGTGCATTATTTGTTAAAAAAATTTGGTTTATTGTTACACACAATGGTGCTACATAGCCTTCCCAGCTTGGTGCCTTCTTTTAATACTTACTGATTAAAAAATAAATAATAAATACATTTTATTCAGGAAAAGTACATACAGTTGATTTACAAACATAATGTTGGATTTATAGGCAGAGCTAGTACATACAATACCTAAAGCCACTAATACTCTAGCATTTCGGGCAAGGTGTGGGGGGAAAAAAACAGACTAAAACTTAATAGTAATCGGGATTAGGTATAAATTGTGTTGAAAGAAGGAATAAAAAATACAAAAAGGGGGTTAACATAGCATAAATCAGCAATTGCACATGTTGGTGAACAGCGTTGTTTAAAAAATAGCAAGACATGGGTTGACATTTAGGAGGTAAGTTAGGTTACATGGAGTTAATTAGGCAGTACTTGGTTTAACTCTTAAACTGGTTGAGAGAGGTACAGCCGTTGACATGATTCGGGAGGTCATTCCACATTCTGGGTCCCTTGATTTGTAGAGCACTTCTAGTTTGGTTACACACAGCCAAATTGAGTAACAGGAAGAGGTCTTGGACACAAATTTGTTCCATGCTAAATGTAGAGGAATCAGCTGAGTATTCCTCAAATAAAATAAGTTGCCTCAGCTTATAAGGTAAATAAAATAAGCATTTCTCAAATAAGTAGCTGCCTCACCTCACTGCCTTACTGCTACATAGCCTTCCCGGCATGGTGCCTTCTTTTGATAATTACTTGTTCCACACCCAAATTGTATATCAGGAAGAGGTTTTGGACCCCTACTTCCCTCTCTTTTTTAATAATCTACAGTATATAGTCATAATTATACCTTTAAGTATTCAATGAATAAAGTTTGTGACATTTTTACCCTTCTCCTTACCTAACATCATTTGTGCAGCATATTTTTATTTTATGTATCACCCAGATTTAATTTCAAAATAAAACCAAACTAAATAAATTAGAAATGGGTATGTATAGCTAAGGTACACCCTTACTACTAGGTGAACAGGGGCATTTGGTGATAGTAAATGATACCATCAGGCAGGGCTCATCACCTTCTCTCATATTTCATGTTCACCAGTGTTTATTTACTTAATAACTACAGGTATAATATCTTGCTATTATAAAACTAATTCTACTATCATCAAACACATATTTACTTCAAGTTTCAAGCAGAGAATGCATATATAACTAACACGAAGGATTCCTCTTCACTAGATTCACCAGCTATAATATTTTGGTCATGTTCCAATATCATAAATCGATCCCAGTGTTATGTAGTAGAGAAAAAATGACTTATATCCAGTTTACGTAAAGCTACGAGTGGTCGAAACCACACTTAAATCCCAGAATGAACTTACGAAGGTTTTTCCACTTAGGGTAGCTCTTTGAATACGGACCTAGCCGCCACGAAGGCGCTACAGCTTTGTAACATCCTTTGCAGATAACACAAAAATCAGCATGAAAATTACCTCTGCTGAAGATATTGAAAAACTACAAGCAGATATTAATAAAGTTTTCGACTGGGCTACAGAAAATAACGTGATGTTTAAAAGTGATAAATTACAGGTACTCAGATACGGCAAAAATTAGAACCTTAACCCTTAAACTGCGCATGGCGTATATATACGCTCTGAGTAACATGTCCCATGGTGCGCATGGCATATATATACGCCATAGGGTGCCAGGCCTGATTCAAATGGCCAGCGGCTACACGGGGTTCACAGTAGCTTCCTCAGGGCTCTTGTAAACAGATGCCATTTAAAAAAAAAATCGTGGGCAATATTCTCAGGTGTGAGAGGCACAGTACTGTTGGAGCAACCAAGGCCGGCGCACGCATCATACTTTTGAGTATAGCGATTATTAACCACTTTTATTATATAAATATATTACAATACACACTATTGAATAATATTACTGCAAAAAAACTAAGGAAAAATCAATCGGAGACATTGAAACAATTAAGTAATAATATCTTTGTGGCAACTCCCATCTGTCAACGCGGGTGACGCTGACCGGGTCTGACGACCGCTCTGTCAACGCCCACTTTTTGCCAGACTTCCTCGGTCAATTGCGCCCAAAATATGTCACCTACGATTTTTTTATTATTTTTTCCGTGCTCAGGGGACACAAATTAATATGTTTAGAAGACGAAAAAAATTTTGTGAATTTTTTTTTCTTGCGCACAGGAGTGTAAATGTCCCAAGGACCCCTGAGCAGTGTAAGGGTTAAACATAATACTGGGTACAAAACACAATCAAATTTGCCCATAGTAGGAAAGAAACATGTAAAGGATTTGGGAATAATGATGTCTGATGACCTAAATTTTAGGGAGCATAACCAAGCAAATATTGCGGCAGCCAGGAAAATGATAGGATGGATTACGAAAACTTTCAAAACCAGGGATCCCATCACAATGGTTGTACTCTTCAAATCACTTGTGCTGTCCCATCTTGAGTACTGCTCAGTACTCACTTCCCCATTTAGAGCAGGAGAGATTGCTGAAATAGAGGGAGTACAGAAAACATATACAGGATACATAAACGAGATAAAGTATCTAAATTATTGGGTTCGTCTGAAAGCTCTCCGAATGTACTCACTAGAAAGACGATGGGAGAAATATCAAATAATATACAAGTGGGAAAATACTAGAGGGCCAGGTCCCAAATCTGCACAGTAAAATAACAACATACTGGAGTGAACAATATGGTAGGAAATGCAGAGTACTGTACAACCAGTGAAGAGCAGGGGTGCCATAGGCACAATTAGAGAGAACTATATAAACATCAGAGGTCCATGGTTGTTCAACATCCTCCCAGCGAGCATAAGAAATATTGCCGGAACAACCGTGGACATCTTCAAGAGGAAACAAAGTAGTTTCCTCCAACGAATGCCGGACCAACCGGGCTGCGGTGGGTATGTGGGCCTGCGGGCTGCTGCAAGCAACAGCCTAGTGGACCAAACGCTCACAAGTCAAACCTGGCCTCGGGCCGGGCTTGGGGAGTAGAAGAACTCCCAGAACTCCATCAACCAGGTATCAACTAGGTGTTTATGGATGAATAAATCATCAGGACGAGTAGAATTAACATGATCGAGATTAAAATACTTAGTCCATGTAGCAGGACCAAACAAAGCTTGGAAGGTATTAGAACCGGAAGGAATCGTGTGAGTGTGACTGCGGAGAGGACGGCACCGAGCACCCCCAGTAAGATGGGGGTAAAAGGTGCAGTTGTTACAATGAGAGATGAAGCCACTCCATGTGATGAGGTGGTCATCACTGGGGGCTTGGGGCTCAACCCTGCCACAGAGGTAGAAGGGGGAGCAGAGAGGGGTAGTTGGGACTGGTAGATCAAGCTCTCACAAGTCAAGCCTGGCCTCGGGGACTAGAAAGACTCCCAAAACACCATCAAGCAGGGAAAGTCTGGAGCTGCTTGGTCTGGGACCAAAGTAGCTGGGGGTTACAGAGCCCGGCTTTCCATCACAGTCCGACTCGGGGCCCTGGTCTCCCACCCCACATCTGAGAAGTTAAAAATAAGGGTCAGATATCAGCATGTAAATGAACAGGTAAACATATCATCAACAAACAAGCCCCCATACCCACCATGGCGGCACAATTAGAGGATAGGATACCCGATAAGACGTGGGCACCCCCAGGGGAGCATCGTGGATATATGCCCTGCAATCACCACTTTAAGAACCATCAGTCTGTCAAGGTTGGGCTCAGCAATGAAGGAAAAGAGTGACAATAAAAGTGTCCCTTTGCTCAACAATTTCGGGTACCACAGTTTTACGGGCGAGAGACTGTGCCTCACCTAACACCCAGTGTCAAAACAGAAGATGACATCTAAAAGAATGATCAAGAATAGCAAAAAGTCGCTGGGAAATAGCAATTAAAAAGGAGAATTGGGAAGGAAAAATTAAACTTAGTAGGAAAAAGCATTCACCACAATTAGTGAAGAAGGCAGCAGGAGCATAAGGCTTCAAAAGGACAGAGGACACTGTCCCATGGAGCATCCGCCAACCAAGCCCCCTCACGATGGCAACAGGCTGGAAAGGGAGGGAGAGATGAAAAAGATGAGAGGGTGAAGAATACTGCTCGGTGAGACATCAGTGTTAATGGGTAGAGTGGGAAAATTGGAATCATTCACAGAGATATACTGGAGCCTGTCACTGAGGTAAGATTGTAGGTACTGGAGGGAGTGACCTCTTACTCTGTAATGTTTCAATTTAAGAAAGTTAATGTGTTTACAGTGTCAAAATGTCTTATGTAGGTCAACAAATAAATGAATAAGGTACTCATTTTTTCCAAGAGCTGCATAAATTAATCATACTAACTGGGCATGATTGGTCCTTTTTTGGTCCTGAAGCCATTATGGCAAGAACTAAGTATAAATAGGAATAAGGCTGCATGTAAATTAACTCTTTAAAATATTTTAGACAAAATCGACAGAATTGATTTTGGTCTATAATTGTTGACTTCAGTGAAATTGCTGCTTTTATAGACTAAGGTTACTCTTGCTTTTTTCTCAAAATATCAGGAAAGGTTTAGAGTTCAAATAATTTGTTATAGAGCAATGCAATGGCTGGAGCTAAAAATCTAGAGACTTTTTGTAAATTAGGGGTGGTATCTCAACATACAGTATCTATGCATGGGGTTCATTCATCCACTGCAAACTACCTCAAGCCCATCATCACCCAACGAAAATCTGCTATCAGAAGTATAAAACTGTCTTCAAACAACACCCAACCTCTCTGTTTAAATCCCTGAACATGCTACATATACACTCGCTCTACACATTCTCTTGTGCTATTTACAAGTACAAAACCTTGTTCCTAAATGCTAACCCTGATCTGAAACTCTCCATTGATAGACGTAATAGAACCCACAAGCACCACAACATAAATATCTCTTTGATATAATTTTTTTATATAAATTGACAGTCAGGATAATATAATTGCCAATCAGACTAATATAACTTTGAATCAGGCTTTTTCACCCACAGGGTTATTGATCAATGGAACTGCCGACCCACCAAACCCATAACTGCTAAAACTGTGCTGAATTTCAAAATATACCTGGAAAAAATCATGAAGGCAAACTGGGAGGGGGAAGGGAACCTTCAACAAGCCGATGACTTCCTGTTCTCATCGAGGCCACTCGGGTTAGTGGCCCTCAGGTAAATCGGGTAAAATATTATTCCCAGACAATTACAGCATAACTGATAAAGTTAGGCTAGAGTAATAAATTTCTGGTAAATTTAGAGTGATAAATTTCTGGGGTAATATAAATTTAAATTTCTTATTAACTTGACTGACAGCTATAAATGCCAAGCCGCCTTCAATATACTGTTCAGTGAAATATTTATAATCAAGAATAGAACTCATAAATAGGTCTAAACAAAAAATAAGAAATGGACATCAGTTTGCATATGAATCTCCTGAGAAGATTCCTCGATTAATATACATTTCCTTACCAATCAAATAGTGTCACCTTAAGTACATCTCAGATTGTCTTCTTCACCAACTCCAATGCTAAATAATATTACAACAAAAATGTCCATAACTTAGCTACAGAGTATATTACATTTTAAATAAATTTCCACAGGAAGCAAAAAAAGGAAGCACATTATTTACATAAATATGAAGAAAAGCATTTAAAGCTTTGTTTTACCTTTGCTAAATTAAAGAGATATTTCTATACAGTACTTATAAGCAATTTTGAGTTTTCCTAGTGACAGCTTCTCCAGTTCTTGCTTGGTCATCTAACTTTCATAAAAGAACACTATAATAAAATATCTTCATATCTTTACCTTTTCATTGTGAAGTGTATTTCTCAAGCAAAATATAATTACCTCTGAAGAACATCCAACTGACATTGTGATAGCACACTGTTAGATTAAAGGTAAGATAATATACCATTATGTGCCTCATTATCCTTCAACATTCTCTTAATTATCTATCACACTCAAAGTGTTTGGCCTATTATCTGCATGTATCATCTTATGCCTCTTCATACTTCCAAGATGACTGAATCTTTTCCCACACTCTTGACACTCGTGAGGTTTGTCACCTGAATGCACTAACATGTGCTGTATTATTGTTCCACGTTTTCTAAATTTTTTATCACACTCGGCACATTGAAAAGGTCTCTCATCCACATGCACCATCCTGTGAGTTTTCATACTTCCACGCTGACTGAATCTCTTCCCACACTCTGGACACTCGTGAGGTTTATCACCTGAATGCACTAACATGTGCTCCATTATAGTTCCACGTTCTCTAAATTTTTTGCCACACTCGGCACATTGAAAAGGTCTCTCATCCGCATGCACCATCCTGTGCCTCTTCATATTTCCAAGCCGACTGAATCTCTTCCCACACTCTGGACACTCGTGAGGTTTGTCACCTGAATGCACTAACATGTGCTCCATTATAGTTCCACGTTCTCTAAATTTTTTGCCACACTCGGCACATTGAAAAGGTCTCTCATCCACATGCACCTTCCAGTGTCTCTTCATACTTTCATGACGACTGAATCTCTTCCCACATTCTGGAAACTCATAAGGTTTGTCACCTGAATGCACTAACATGTGCTTTATTATAGTTCCACGTTCTCTAAATTTTTTGCCACACTCGGCACATTGAAAAGGTCTCTCATCCGCATGCACCATCCTGTGCCTCTTCATATTTCCAAGCCGACTGAATCTCTTCCCACACTCTGGACACTCGTGAGGTTTGTCACCTGAATGCACTAACATGTGAGTCTTCACACTTCCACGCTCACTGAATCTCTTCCCACACTCTGGACACTCATAAGGTTTGTCACCTGAATGCACTAACATGTGAGTCTTCACATCTTGAGGACAGGTGAATACCTTCGGACACTGTGGACACTGGTGAGTCTTCATCTTCTTTATGACAGGTGCAGTTTGTGTGAAGGTTTTCTCCCCCGGATGTTGCGGGAAGCGTCAAGGCTTGAGTGTTGTTTCTTAGAATTAGACTTGATGTGAGCACTTGGCGGTCAATGGTGGTGCTTCTTCTTTATGATAGATACAGTTTGTGTCAAGATTTTCCCTTATTGCTCGTGCTGGACCTCACATGCGGGCGCTACTAAAATGGCGGCGGTTGTTTACCCTCTCATCACCTAAGCGTTCCAATGTTTTGGTCTGGTTTCACATATCATTTTTCCAACCTTTTATTTTTGTTTATAGCTAGTCATTTAATATTAACACTTGTATTTATTCTCATGTTTTTGAATCAAAGAATGTACTTGGAATTGCTTCTTTAAACATAAGGCCACACGATTATACTTTTTGAAGGAAACAGCTCTCTCACTGGGATACAAGATACTCCTTACATTGACAACAATAATTTTTTTGCCATTTCGGACACCAGTTTTGGACGTTTCGCTTATGTGTACGTGTTCAATATTAAATCGACTAGATAATGCTATTAATAATTAAATTATTATAAATTAAATAATTAAATTATTTATTATAAATAAATACTTAAAAAATGTATTATGTATGTTGTATTAAAAATTAAAAATACGGAGGTACACTATTTCACTCGGAGATATTTGAATAATACGAATTTTAATCTGAAAATGTATACATTTATTTATTTATTTATTTATTTATTTATTTATTTATTTATTTATTTATTTATTTATTTATATACAAGAAGGTACATTGGGTTTGTGAGAATACATTGGATAGTACAGTATTTACACTCTTGTAAAGCCACTAGTATGCGCAGCGTTTCGGGCAGGTCCTTAATCTAGCAGATAATTTTAAGTAGGTAATTTCTATCAGAATTAATAAAATGATAAAGATACATTGCAAGAGAAAAATGAGATGAGAGAGCTTAGTAAGTATATTAAAGCACATGTTATATTAAAGCTCTGATTGATTACATTGACAGCTTGATTAGTAATTTAAACAAGATTAATAGACACCATACAGCAGATTGACAGCACATATAAGACAGCAATGATCACAATGGTAAAGGTGTTCAGATTGGGTACATAAAGATTGGGAGACTGGGTAGCAAAAGATACAGATAAACAAGATTTATAAACACCATACAACAGATTGGCAGCACATATAAGAAAACAGCAATGATCACAATGGTAAAGATGTTCAAATTGGGAACATAAAGGTTGGGAGATTGGGTAGCAATAGATTCAGTGCAATTTTAAGGCAAAAAGTGAAAAACTATGAAGATGAAATTAGGTACTTTTTAGTATTGATTTTGAATGATGTAAAAGTTGGACAGCTTTTCAATTCAGTAGGGAGTGAGTTCCATAAACTGGGTCCCTTTATTTGCATAGAGTGTTTACACAGATTAAGTTTAACTCTGGGGATATTTAGTTGATACTGTTTTCCAAGCTGGTGCTTAAGGCGTCAATGGTGTCCTGTTGTATCTTACGTGCTGGTGGGCCTATCACACAACTCAGTCTCCTCTCCAGAAGTTTTCTCTCATGTTGGGTTAGAGGGACTTTGGAAACGACAGTTTGCTTTAAACTTCCCTCCCTCTGGTGTTGTTCACGTTGTATCCGTTGTTTCTCCGATCTCCATCTCTCCACTCTCTGTCTCGGCCTCCTTCCTGCTGGTATCTGTTCATGCTGTTCCACCGTTCAGATTGGTTGTTGTTCAGTGTTTGGCGCCTGTTGTCTCCGCCTCTGTCTCCGTTGTCGCTACTGTCCTTGTTCCCTTGGAAAAAATTCTAGTTCCTATTGTTGTTGTAGCCCCTGTTATTGTTGTTACCTCTGTTGTTATAGCCTTGGTAACGGTTTGGGAAGTTGTCTCTAATGTTACGGCCCCTGTTACTTAAGGATCAGTTTCTGTTTCCTCACAGGATTAATTGAATTCTATGACTAGGCAACAAAAATCAGGCAAGAAAGAGAGGGGTGGGCAGACTGCATATTTTTGGATACGCCAGAAAGCCTTTGACACAGTACCACATAAGCGACTAGTGCACAAGATGAAGATGCAGGCATGAGTGAAAGGGAAGGTACTCCACTGGATAAGGGAGTACCTAAGCAACAGAAGACAGCGAGTCTCTGTAAGGAGGGGAGGTCTCGGAGTGGCGAAGCGTCACCAGTGGAGTCCCACAGGGATCAGTCCTTGGACCTATACTGTTTCTGGTATATGTCCTCAAAAATTAAGAGGAGCATTAAGACAGAAGAAGATCGCATAAGGCTTCAAGATGACCTAGACCAACTGGAAGAATGGTCCAATAAATGGCTACAAAAGTTCAACCCAAGTAAATGAATGGTGGTGAAACTAGGTCGAGGAAATAGGAGGTCAGATAGTGAATACCAAATGAGAGAGGAAGTCCTTCATGAAATAGACAGAGCGAAAGATCTAGGAGTTGCTATCACGCCAAACCTGTCTCCTGAAGCCCACATCAAAAGAATAATATCGGCGGCGCATGCGAGGCTGCCTACCATCAGAATTGCCTTCAGAAACCTATGTAAGAAATCCTTCAGTATCTTGTATACCACATATGTAAGGCCAATCCTGGAGTATGCGGCCCCAGCATGGAGCCCCATACTGGATTGCATTGTATGTAAGTATGTACCTTACCTGAATAAACATATTTATTTATTTATATTTATTGTCAAGCACAAGACGAAGCTGGAAAAAGTTTTTGAGGTATGCCACTAGTCTAGATCCAGAACTAAGTTGCATGAATTATGAGGAAAGGCTGCGTGAACTGCACCTCACGTCGCTGGAAGACAGAAGAGCTTGGTGAGACATGATCACCACATACAAAATTCTCAGGGGAATTGACAGGCTGGACAAGGACACATTATTTATCACAGGTGGTACATGCACAAGGGAACACAGGTGAAAGATGAGTACGCAACTGAGCCACAGACACAACAGAAAAAACTTTTCTAGTGTCAGAGTAGTTAGTAAATGGAGTGCACTAGGAAGTGATGTGGTGGAGGCTGTCTCCATGCAGTTTCAAATAAATATAAATAAATAAATAAATATGTTTATTCAGGTAAGGTACATACATACAAGTGATGTTACATTAATGGATTGATATATAGATAGAGCTAGTACATACAATGCCTAAAGCCACTATTACGCAATGCGTTTCGGGCAAGAAAAACATTAATATCTAGAACTTAATACTAATTGAGCATAAAGAATAAAAAGTGTTGAGAACAAATACAAATAAAGATAAAAAAAAGGGGGAACATGACTGAAAAAGCAGCACAAATACAATAGGTTGACAAACAGTGTTGATTAAAAAAAAAAAAAAAAAAAAACAGACATGGGTTGACAATAGAGGAGTGAGGTAGGTTACAGGGAATTTATTAGGTAGTGTTTAGTTTTTATCTTAAACTGGTTGAGAGAGGTACAGTCTTTAACATGGTTGGGAAGGTCATTCTACATTCTGGGTCCCTTGATTTGTAGAGCATTTCTAGTTTGATTAAGTCGTACTCTAGGAATATCAAAACTGTATTTATTTCTGGTGTGGTACTCATGGGTTCTGTTACAAGCTTCAATGAAGCTTTTGAGGTCAGGATTAGCATTACAGTTCAGCGTTTTATATATGTATAATACACATGAGAGAATGTGCAGTGACTTAATATCTAACATATTCAGAGATTTGAGTAAGGGTATCGAGTGATGTCTGGAGCCAGAGTTGGATATTGTCCTAATAGCAGCTTTGTGTTGGGTAATACGAGGACGTAAATGATTTTGGGTAGTAGAACCCCAAGCACAAATACCATAGTTGAGGTATGGATAGATGAGGGAGTAATAGAGAGTAACCAGGGCAGGGCGGGGTACATAATATCTGATCTTAGAAAGAATGCCAACAGTTTTTGAAACTTTTTTTGATATATTTAGAATGTGACCCTGGAAATTCAGCTTGTTGTCGATGAGAACGCCAAGGAATTTGCCATCTTATTTGTTACAAATTTGGGTATTGTTTATTTTGAGATTTATCTGATTAGAGGATTTATTGCCAAACAGAATATAAAACGTTTTGTCAATGTTAAGGGTGAGTTTGTTGGCAGTTAGCCAAAGATGGACTTTCTCTAGCTCAGTATTTACTGTGGCATTTAGAGCAAGGGGGTCAGGACTGGAGTAAATGAAGGTTGTGTCGTCAGCAAATAGAATTGGTTTGAGGTGTTGGGAGGCATTTGGAAGGTCATTAATGTAGATGAGAAAGAGGAGAGGGCCAAGTATGCTACCCTGAGGAACACCAATGTTGATGGGTAGGGTGGGAGAAATTGTATTATTCACAGAAACATACTGGAGCCTGTCAGTAAGATAAGATTTGAGGTATTGCAGGGAGTGTCCTCTGACTCCATAATGATGTAATTTAAGAAGAAGGTTTTGGTGGTTGACAGTGTCAAAAGCCTTAATGGACAGGGGTTACTCTTGCTTTTTTTAGAATGTCAGGAAAGGTTTGGAGTTCAAGTGACTTGTTGAAGAGCAATGCAATAGAAGGGGCTAGAGATCTGGAGGCTTTTTTGTAAATTAAAGTTGGTATCTCCTCGAGGGCACTAGACTTGGTTTTAAGGGAAAGGATTATTTCATTGACATCAGTGGAACTAGTAGGCTTTAGGTACAGAGACTGTGGATAGTTACCTGTAAGATAGTCCTTAACATCAGTACAGGAAGATGGAATATCATTTGCAAGGGATGACCCAATGGAAGAGAAGAACCTATTGAACTCAATAGCAGAATCAGAGGCTGAAAGCTGACCAACATTATTGGAAAGGAGTGTTGGTTTGTTATTTAAAATCTTCTGTGATCCCAATATTTGTGAAATTGTGCTCCAAGTTTTTTTAATGTTGCTCTTTATTTGGGTAAATTTATCATCATAGTATTTAGTTTTGGCTCGTCTAATTATTTTAGATAGCAATAACGAGTAATTCTTTGTGAATTCTTTGGAGACTGTTCCTAGCCTATACTTCTTCTCAAGGTCATGTTTTTTGTTAATGGATTTAAGTATTCCCTTTGTAAGACAAGGATTGTTAAGTCTTTTGCTTGTGACTTGTTTTGTAAGCATAGGACAGTGGGTGTTATAAAGGCTAAGAGTTGTTTGTAGAAAAGATTGCACTGCTAGGTTGATGTCCCCTATGTTACCTAACTCGGACTCCCAGTTGACATTATCAGCAGCAGTTATAAAATTGTTTATAGCAGTTTCATTGTGCAGCCTAAAGCTTAACTCCCTTGTCTCTAGAGGTGGTTTGCTAATGTTAGTTAAGAGAAATGTGGGGTAATGGTCTGTAGTGCTATCGGTGATTATACCTGAAGTAAGCGGAGAGGTTATGTTAGTCCAGATGTGATCTAGAGTCGTAGCAGTACTATCAGTGATTCTAGTTGGTCTAGTGATTAAGGGTATGAAGAAGCAGGAATTCATACAGTTGAGGAAGCTAACAGCAGTAGGGTGTTCAGGCTCGCAGAGGTCAATATTAAAGTCCCCTGCGATAATTAGATGGTTTTTGTTCAATCTGTTATCTAGTATTAGATTTCTAAGGTTTGAATTGAATTCGGACACATCAGTGTTAGGAATTCTATAGACTGCACCCACAGACAGGACAGACTCGGCACCCTTGACTCTGAAACTGGCGAAGATATACTCCCCACAGCAGTCTCTAGTTCTAATTATTTTTAAGCATGTTAGTTCTTGGTGGTAGTAAAGAGCAGTACCACCACCTCTCTGAATTGGTCGACAGTTGTGAATATCCGAGTAGTTAGGCATGTTAAAGAGTTGAGTATTATCCTCTTTCAACCACGTTTCAGTAAGTATAATAAAAGAGAATTTGTTGTCAATAGTTTCAATCAAGGCACTAACGTCATCGAAGTGTTTACCTAGGGATCTAACGTTCAAGTTGATTACAGAGATATTGTGATTATCTGTTAATACATTGTTTACATCATGTGCTGTAAAATATCTGCAATTTTGATCATTGAAGTGATGATTGTCATTGATAGTGGATAAGAGGTTTAGTTCTGGGTCTATACTTGTCTGCATAAAAAGGCTGTTTGCAGGAAAACAAGGCAAGAATGGCAAATTTCAAAATAGAAAACAAAGAAAAAAGTAGATTAAAAATTCTAAAGTAAAATAAACTTAATGGTAATTTTAAGTAAAAAGAAAAAAAAAAAACTTAATGGGAACTAGGAATGTAAAAAATTAACTAGAATAATTAATAACAATAGATGACCAAAAAAGTAAAAAAAACAATTATGAAATCTATAAGATGAAAAGCTTACTATACTATGATAAGTACACTATAGTTGAATACTAAAGTTACACTAAAACAAACTGAGGTAGTTTAAATAGAGATACACTCAGGAACACTGGATAATGAAGTTAATACTAGAGGACACAGGCAAAACCAGTGTACTATGGAACATGGGAGTAAAAAGAAAAAAAGACAATAATAAAGATGACAATATTATTCTTTTTTTTTTTTTTATAACTAAAGTTAAAACCTTTTGAAAGGAGAGGCAGAGCTAAAGTACACAAAGGTAGTTAAATGAGATTATAATTTGAATTCAGGCTATACAGCAGTTATCCCACAGTCACTGAGGAAAGAATTAAGGTGAGCTTCTGTGGTTATTGAATAGGTTTTTCCAGTGTCAGTCCTCCTAGCTATAATTTTACCATCTCGCACAAAACAGTGTTTAATTGTAGGGGAATTTTTGCAGAAGCCACGCAGTTTAAAAAAGAGATTTTGCCTGCACCTGGTCAGACATTCATTCACATAAACAGTGGATTTACTAGCAACTGCAGATGAGATAAGATCAGTCTTGCGGGAGCAGCTATCTAATTTTAAACGAATTCGCCTATTATTAGTACCAGATGATTTGGTACCCACTCTATAAGCTGCTTTGATGTCATTTTTTTGGATCGAATAATTTAACTTATCCTGCAATACTTTGATCACAATGGCAGCACAGTCTTCACCATCAGTTTCTTGGGGAAAATCACGTGAAGAGATAATTACAGACTCAAGTAGTTTATGTTGGTCTGTCTCGTCTTGGGTAACAGTGTGTTGTTGTTGTAGGTTGTTCAGATGGTTCTCAAACTGTTGCAATATTTCTTCCTGTTTTTTAGTGGTTGCATCTGGATTAAAGTTTGTAACTGTGTTCTTGAGAATGCTTAATTCTTGTTCGAGGTTGACGACTTTGGTAGATAGATCTTGATTGCTCTTGTGTAAGTCTACAACTTCATTCTGCAAAGATAATAATGAGCCTTGCAGGTTCATTATTAAGGCCGACTGCTCTTTGATTACTGTCATTTGATCTTCATGTACTTGAGTTAATAACTTGAGCCAAGGGTTATCAGCAAAGCGCTTGAAGTCAGAACAAGGGGCAGTAGCTCGTTTAAGTTGGTCCATATGGCTACCTAATTGTTGCATGGCCCGTGTCAGAGACGGCGCTGCGCCCAGCTGAGATTGTTTGTTATTGTTGACGGGGGGAGAGTCGGTACCCCCCACGGCGGCCACCGAGGGTGAGATAGCTGAACTAATCATGTTGTTAGCCTGGCTAGTAGGGTTATTCTTGTTAGGTGTGCTATCTTTCTTAAGGGTCTTACCGGCCTTACTTTGCATGATTGCAGGATAAATGTAGGCAGGAACAAATAGGGAAGACTCGTTGATAGGCAGCAGTGACCGTCGGGTACAGCTTCTTAGCTCCAGGGAGCAACACTAATGAGGTCGAAATGAGAGAATTACGGGTTGGTCTTGTTGGTTTTTTCAATCACATTTAGGTCACTGTGTACTTAGCTGCCTTCGGGTGATGCTACATCATTTGTTGGTAGCCGAGAGCTCAAGGATCAGCTGATAAAAGAGGAGGGAGGGCAGGGCCGACAGGTGTTGTTGACGTTCGTTCGTTCGAATGAATATTCATATATTCATTCGAATATATTCAAAATATAACTTAAAAATAGTCTAAGCCAAAGCACAGGAACGCAGAAAACCATATAAATTGAATAGATCGAATAATAATGACCCGAAATGGATAACAAAGGGATCTAAATAACGTTATAGATAGAGAGCTTGGTACAAAAGGGGTTAAAATGGGAAAGTCAGTTAAGAAAAAGAATTCTTCCAACAGGTTAGAAATGTTTAAAAAGAGATAAAGTGGGCAAAAAGAAACTATGAAGTTCGCATAACATAACAGGCAAAGACAAATCCTAAAGTTTTTTCAGGGTTATTTCGAACAAGGATTAGGGAAAGCCCAGCAAACATTTTCATGTTTTTAAAACATCCTAAAAACGACATTTCATTGTTTTCAGCACGTTTATAATT
>NC_091184.1:21460545-21608045 GCF_040958095.1 Procambarus clarkii | reverse complement strand
TTCAAGAAAACCTGGATAAAATAAGTATATGGAGCACCACTTGGCAAATGGAATTTAATGTTAATAAATGCCATGTTATGGAATGTGGAACAGGAGAACATAGACCCCACACAACCTATACATTATGTGAGAAATCTTTAAAGAATTCTGATAAAGAAAGAGATCTAGGGGTGGTTCTAGATAGAAAACTATCACCTGAGAACCACATAAAGAATATTGTGCGAGGAGCCTATGCTACGCTTTCTAACTTTAGAATTGCGTTTAAATACATGGATGGTGATATACTAAAGAAATTGTTCATGACTTTTGTTACGCCAAAGCTAGAATATGCAGCTGTTGTGTGGTGCCCAACAACAGAAGTTGGCCCATATCTTAAGAAGCACATCAACAAACTGGAAAAGGTGCAAAGACATGCTACTAAGTGGCTCCCAGAACTGAAGGGCAAGAGCTACGAGGAGAGGTTAGAGGCATTAAATATGCCAAAACTAAAAGACAGAAGAAAGAGGTGATATGATCACTACATACAAAATAGTATCAGGAATTGATAAAATCGACAGCGAAGATTTCCTGAGACCTGGAACTTCAAGAACAGGAGGTCATAGATTGAAACTAGCTTAACACAGATGCTAAAGAAATATAAGAAAATTCACTTTCGCAAATAGCGTGGTAGACGGTTGGAACAAGTTAGGTGAGAAGGTGGTGGAGGCCAAGACTGTCAGTAGTTTCAAAGCGTTATATGACAAAGAGTGCTGGGAAGACGGTCTCATCCTGTAACTACACTTAGGTATTTACACACACACTAACTATAACTATAACTATATATATATATATATATATATATATATATATATATATATATATATATATATATATATATATATATATATATATATATATATATATATATATATATATGTCGTACCTAGTAGCCAGAATGCACTTTTCAGCCTACTATGCAAGGCCCGATTTGCCTAATAAGCCAAGTTTTCATTAATTAATATATTTTCTCTATTTTTTTTCTTATGAAATGATAAAGCTATCCATTTCATTATGTATGAGGTCAATTCTTTTTTTATTGGAGTTAAAATTAATATAGATATATGACCGAACCTAACCAACCCTACCTAAACTATCTTTATAGGTTAGGTTAGGTAGCTGAAAATGTTAGGTTAGGTAGTCGAAAAAACATTAATTCATGAAAACTTGGCTTATTAGGCAAATCGGGCCTTGTATAGTAGGCTGAGATGTGCGTTCTGGCTACTAGGTACGACACACACACACACACACACACACACACTATATATATATATATATATATATATATATATATATATATATATATATATATATATTATATATATATTATATATATATATATATATATATATTATATATATATATATATATATATATATATATATATATATATGTCGTACCTAGTAGCCAGAACTCGCTTCTCAGCCTACTATGCAAGGCCCGATTTGCCTAATAAGCCAAGTTTTCATGAATTAATTGTTTTTCGACTACCTAACCTAACTTTCTCTACTACCTAACCTAACCTAACCTATAAAGATAGGTTAGGTTAGGTTAGGTAGGGTTGGTTAGGTTCGGTCATATATCTACGTTAATTTTAACTCCAATAAAAAAACATTAACCTCATACATAATGAAATGGGTAGCTTTATCATTTCATAAGAAAAAAATTATAGAAAATATATTAATTCAGGAAAACTTGGCTTATTAGGCAAATTTGGCCTTGCATAGTAGGCTGAGAAGTGCGTTCTGGCTACTAGGTACGACATATATATATATATATATATATATATATATATATATATATATATATATATATATATATCGGACAATTAGGAAAAAAAAAAAAAATTTAAATTATTTTACCTTGTACCTAGATCCACCAGGCCTGTTTGGTCTATGTTTCAGTACTTGAGAAATCTGGAAGGTCACATCCTCCTCCTCAACTTGTGGATGTGCGTTGATAGATGATTCTGTAAAATTAAGTTATTTATATAATAATAAATTCAGTATAACAATAATATTCTGTAAAACTAAAAGTAATTTATACATCAATCAGATAAAACTCTCCAGAGATGGTGATACACAACATATAAAGGACAAGCTTCAGAACAAAATATGCATTTAGGAATAAGGTTTTGTACATGTAGGTAGCACATGAGAAAATAAGTGGAAGGTGATCAAGTTTATATTAACATGTTAATGACTTTGTTAAGGCTTTGCAAGAATGAAAAAATATTAATAATATAATATCACCTACCAATTAATAGTACATCATTTATAAGTCAATTATTTGCATTATTATTATTCAATACTAATGATATAAAAATGCATTTTGTAATCTACTATTTATGCAAGTATTAAGCACAGGATCATGAAATAAACTGCACAATACTGTAATGGATAAACCAATTAAGTTTACATTTTCCTATAGCTAAGTCAGTCAGTTCTATTAGCAGCAGAGAACAATTATGCCCAACCTCTATTAAATGAAACAATCTTAAGAGCAAGTGATAGAAATATAATCATTTATGCTTGGGAAAATATTATGGAATGGTTCCAAATATGAAAAATATTAAGTTTTTTGGTTAAAATTTTTTAATTTAAAATTTAAATTTTTAAGTGAATTTTAAACTTTAAAAAAATTATTTAATTTTTTGGTTACTTACTTAAAATAACATTATATAGTTCTTGTTTTTGTAGAAATGCCAATTTCTTCTTTTGCCCTTCCAGACTTCCAAAGCATCACCTAAAAGCAACAACAAAAATGTAGTACACTGACGAATTTTGAATATATATATATATATATATATATATATATATATATATATATATATATATATATATATATATATATATATATATATATATATATATATATGTCGTACCTAGTAGCCAGAACGCACTTCTCAGCCTACTATGCAAGGCCCGATTTGCCTAATAAGCCAAGTTTTCCTGAATTAATATATTTTCTCTAATTTTTTTCTTATGAAATGATAAAGCTACCCATTTCATTATGTGTGAGGTCAATTTTTTTCTATTGGAGTTAAAATTAACATAGATATATGACCGAACCTAACCAACCCTACCTAACCTAACCTAACCTATCTTTATAGGTTAGGTTAGGTTAGGTAGCCGAAAAAGTTAGGTTAGGTTAGGTTAGGTAGGTTAGGTAGTCGAAAAACAATTAATTCATGAAAACTAGGCTTATTAGGCAAATCGGGCCTTGCATAGTAGGCTGAGAAGTGCGTTCTGGCTACTAGGTACGACATATATATATATATATATATATATATATATATATATATATATATATATATATGTATGCCATATACATATATATGCTATGTTGTATGCTACAACTTGGCTGATAATAAAGCCATTCACAACTGCAGGCCTAATAAAAAAAGGAGGTGGCATAGCAATATCTTACAAAGATACCTTCATCTGCAATAGTGTCATTAGTAATAGAGACGACTATTGTGAATATACCTTTGCCAAGTTCTCCAGTAAATCCCTTAAATCCTCCTTGAACAAGAGGGTTTTTACTTGATCGAACCATATTCTTAACCTGCTGCAGGTAATTTTCAAATGGAAATGCTGAACATCTGTCCAAACTACCAAACTCTTTGGCATCAGAGGATATGTGTGTTAGGCAGTGTACATTGTACACTAAAAAATCCTTACCATACAGCTCACGAGCCTTTAACACAAAGTACAGCAAAAGATCATGTGCATATTGGCTGTAATTTAACTGAATCAATTTAGGTGATACAAGAATAGAAATGGCTACACTCAGAGTCAGGAAATGGTCATACAATTCTTTGGGTAAGATTCCCTTCAGTACAATCTTACCGGTGTAGAGAAGGAGTTGCCTGTATTCAGTCGCTTTCCATCTATCAACCTCTGAAAGACTTCGAGGTTTACCTGTTCTTTTAGGCGTCGCTTTTTGGCCCGTGACATACGCTGCCATCTTGTGTGGTATTCTCTTCTTCTTTCTATAATGTGTGCATACATTCTGAAGGAGAAAGGCCAAGTGCTACATTACCAATTACTATTACAAGATTATTAGTAAAGTATTGTACTGCAAAAAGCAAATAAAATGGGGTAAACTAAACTTTGAAAACAAATAATAATTAAAACAGGTAAATTAGTAAAATAACAAAGGCTTAAGCAGACATGACTCTGCTTAAGCCATGTAAAGCAGACAGATAAGATGGCAATATATAAGGGGAAAAAATTAAAAAGCTAGGATATAAAACTAATTGAGATCAAAAGCATAAATTACTAAAGTAGGGGAAAAAATAACAAATGACTTCATAAAAAAATTATCCAATTGCCAACAGCAACTTGGTAGTACGAGTCTAAGTCTAAGAAACAAAAAAAATTTAAATGCTGTTATCTGCAATGAAACAATACATACTATTGCACGTACCGAAACATTGATGAATGTAAAAAATAGAGAACTATTTGCTGAATGTCCCATAAATGGATTTAAACTATTTTACACAAAGAGGGGGGAGAAGCCATGTATGTTAGGGAATATTTGAAATGTAGTCTCGAAAAGTACACAACTGTGATAGGAAAATTAGGTCACATGGAGGAGTGGGTCTGTATACTATGGAAGACCTTGTATGCTCGGAGCTCCTTAACATTACAAATGAGGTGGTAGAGGTATTGGGATTAAAAATAGAGAAAATAAATTTAGTGATTATTCTAATATACAAACCGCCAGATGCAACGGCCGAGGAATTCACAGAACAGATAAACAAAATGGAGAACTCGATACCTCATATTATCTTCCTAGGTGACTTCAACTTGCCTAGTCTAAGATGGAGAATAGCAAACAATAATATTATACCAGGAAATTTATCGAGACCTACCCACTCAGCTTCCTGGCAATACGTTAGTAATGAATAAATATGATATATTTACTCATTATAATGTTGGTGCTGAATGTACAACACGAAAAAACATAATTTTAATCTGAAAAAGGATCTTTTTATAAAGAAATTAGACGAAAATAAAGAGCTGGTGACGCCAAATCAAGTCGACGATCCAAGCGTCGGTTAGGTTAAGTTAGGTCAACCTAACCTATTATATTTATTCATTACTAACGTATTGCCAGGAAGCTTTGTGAAGCTTGTGTAGCTTGTGGTAATTAGACGGACCCTCATTTTAACAGAAACTTGGCTAAGTAAAGACTATACCCAACTCTACAACTTAGCTGGTTATAAAGGCATTCATAATTGCAGGCCTAGTAAAAAAGGAGGTGTTATACCAAAACAGATGCAGAACTAGGAAACAGGATTTCTTCAACAGAAATTTTGAAATTGTTCACAATTTTTGTTACACCAAAGTTGGAGTATGCAGCAGTTGTATGGTGTGCCCATATCTTAGAAAGCATATCAACAAACTGGAAACGGTGCAGAGACATGCCACTAAGTGGCATTAACTAAATGCCATTAAATATGCCAAATATACCAAATATACTACATAAATATACATACTACACATGCACAATAATTGTCCTGGGACCTCTGATATTCATAATATAATATATTATATATATATATATATATATATATATATATATATATATATATATATATATATATATATATATAATGTATATATAGGGCCATCAACACACCTCCAGCTAGGGCTACCAACACACCTCCAGGGCCATCAACACAACACCACCATCAACACACCTCCAGGGCCATCAACACAACACCACCATCAACACACCTCCAGGGCCATCAACACAACACCACCATCAACACACCTCCAGGGCCATCAACACAACACCACCATCAACACACCTCCAGGGCCATCAACACAACACCACCATCAACACACCTCCAGGGCCATCAACACAACACCACCATCAACACACCTCCAGGGCCATCAACACAACACCACCATCAACACACCTCCAGGGCCATCAACACAACACCACCATCAACACACCTCCAGGGCCATCAACACAACACCACCATCAACACACCTCCAGGGCCATCAACACAACACCACCATCAACACACCTCCAGGGCCATCAACACAACACCACCATCAACACACCTCCAGGGCCATCAACACAACACCACCATCAACACACCTCCAGGGCCATCAACACAACACCACCATCAACACACCTCCAGGGCCATCAACACAACACCACCATCAACACACCTCCAGGGCCATCAACACAACACCACCATCAACACACCTCCAGGGCCATCAACACAACACCACCATCAACACACCTCCAGGGCCATCAACACAACACCACCATCAACACACCTCCAGGGCCATCAACACAACACCACCATCAACACACCTCCAGGGCCATCAACACAACACCACCATCAACACACCTCCAGGGCCATCAACACAACACCACCATCAACACACCATCCAGCCAGGGCCATCAACACGCCTCCAGGCCATCAACACGCCTCCAGGGCCATCAACACACCATTCAGCCTACCACCACAAGCTTATATATATACTACACATGTCTAAGAGCAAATAAAAGAAAACAGTTACCTTAACTATTGAAGATGCAGCAGGATTTTGTGGATAAGCCAGCAGCCGTCCCTCTCGACACGGTTTTAAAATGGCGGCGACTACCACAACATGCAACGAGCCTAAAGAATGTCCAGCGCTAGCATTATCTAAACGCTATTATATATTATCAAGCAATACGGAAATCTAAAATAAAAAAAATGATACAAATAATTGTATTAAATATTTATTTGCAATTACAATACCTCGGGAATATATTTTTGCGTTAGCAAAACATATTAAGTTCGTATTTAGTTTAACTCATTTAAATTCTTTACAAATAATAACCTGATTTTACCTGATGGCCATTAACATTAATGTTTTATGTTGATACATTTCATACCCTTATTATTTCAATATCTTTCTTTATTATGCACCCCATACCCATCCCGTGGGCGGTGGTGTAAAGGATTACAGAGGCACATAATGGGTTCAGGAACTGAACTCTCTAGTTTGTTTAGCTAAGCAAATAACAATTTTTGACGCTAGTTACAAAATTATTAATGTTATATATACATGTACACACTCTCATACATACATGTACATATATATATATATACGGATACATATATACATACACATGCATATTTATAATCACCCACACAAATACACACATCAATAATCTCTGTGTCACTTATTTTATACATGTTCTTGTAGAACATTCTATTGCGAACACATTGGGCGCTGCCCAATAAACTCGCCCCTCGGGGCAAAATTATTTTTTTTTTTTTAATCTTGGTGGAACATAAAATGGCCGCCTGTGTTTATGCTGTCGTCAGATGGCGCTGTGACGTCACAGATGAGGGAAGCACGTACTGCGCATTAATGCCTCGATCCCTCGTTATTTATTTATTTTATTTATTTATATATATACAAGAACGTACATTGGGGGTTAAGACACAACATAGAGCTTAAGTTAGAATTATAATCTTGTAAAACCACTAGCTTGCATATATAGAGTTTCGGGCAAGTCCTTAAACTAATCTTTGAGCAAATTCTTAAACAGAGTTTTAGAGAAATAATTAAATGTAAAATTGATAAAAAGTGTTTAACAGGTACATTACAGCTTTACTTTACAAGTACAGATGATTTTAAGTAGGATAATTACAGTAAAATTGTCAAAAAATTGTTTACAGGTACGATGCAAGAATTTGACACAAAAGCAGATCAGAACAATACACAATAATGAACAAGGAATCCTAAGTACAATTAGGAAAACATCTCAGGGTTATACATTGGATTACTGAAGCACAATATGAGGATCATTACAAATAGTAATGCAGTAGAATATGCACTCATATTCTATTATTAAGTTAATATTAAGTTCCTTCCTCATGTTAAGTATCTTTGTGGTACTAGGGACATCCAAGGATTATCTTCAAGGCTTCGTTCTGCAAGTTTTCAAGCCCTTTAAGCTTTCTTTCAGTCATCAAGGCAAGCAGAGATGCAACATAATCCACTAGCTCCTTTATGAACTGGCGTTACTCTTGCGTTTTTAAGGATATCAGGGAATGTATGACACTCAAGGGATTTGTTGAACAGCAGAGCTATAGGTGGTGCAAGGGCATATGGGAGGCGCTCTTGTATACAATGGATGAGATTTCACTGATGTTCCCAGCTTTGGTTTTTAGTGAATGTATGATGGACACAACATCTGACGGGCTGACTGGTGAAAGGAGAAGAGAGTTTGGATAGCTGCCTGAGAGATATGTGTTGATATGTGTCTGAGTCTGTGGGATTTTACTTGCAAGGTTAGCACCAATCGATGAAAAGAAGCTATTAAATTCATTCGCCATTTCTAAGTCAGATGACAGTGTAAGGCCATCCTTAGAGAGTGTTATCTGGTTGTGGGAGTGTTGTTTAGTTCCCAGGATGTTAGAGATGGTATTCCATGTGCTTTTCATGTTGCCTTTTGCTTCTTTGAATCTAGTCTCATAATATGAAAGTTTTGCTTTTCTTATGATACTGGTAAGCACTGACGAGTACCTTTTAACTACTTCCATTGGAATTAGGCCACTCCTAAATTTCTTTTCGTATTCATGTTTTTTGTTGATTGATTTAATTATGCCACTTGTGAGCCACGGGTTATTTTTTCTTTTATCAGTTACTTGTTTGGTAAGGAGGGGACAGTGAGTGTTGTAGAGGCTTAGAGTTTTGTAGAGAAAGAGGTTAGTTGATGAGTTTATATCCTGTGAATTATTAAATTCAGATTCCCAGTTAATATTGTGAAGTGCATTAGAGAGATTGCCTAAAGCTGATTCACTATGTAGCCTGAATGAAAGTTTTTTGGTTTCTGGTGGTGATGTGTCAATGTTTGCTATGAGGAAAGTAGGATAGTGGTCAGTTGTTCTGTCATAAATTACCCCAGATGTAAGGGGAGCTGTTATATTAGTCCAAAGGTGATCCAGGGTAGTGGCAGATGTTTGAGTGACTCGGGTGGGCTTGGTGATTGTGGGGATTAGCATACAGGAGTGCATGCTGTTACGGAAATAGTCAACTTGAGGGTTGTTTTCAACATTCAATAAAGAAATTCTGGAGGGCTTCTGTGCAAGGGTTAGGATGAGCTAGCCTAAGCATTTTTATACCAATTTGACAGTTATTTTCAGTAACACGATAAACAACGCTCGGAATATTAAGTTCCTTTCTCATATTAAGTATCTTTGTGGTACGAGGGCACCCAAGGATTATCCTCACGGCTTCGTTCTGCAATTTTTCAAACCCTCCAAGCTTTCTTTCAGGATGCCTTAAAGTTAGTTTAGTTCATTTATTATGCATCCCATACCCATCTTGTGGGCGGTAGTGGAAAGGGTTGCAGAGGCACATAATGGGCTCAGGGACTGAACCCCACAATTCATTTAGCTAAGCAAGTTACAATCTTGATGAGCTAGTTACAAAATTCAGTATAAGTCGTCACATCAACAATGGGTTCGAGATCGATCACAAGTACAGTTTCTAAATTAAGCAACTGACATATGTGGAGAGCTAGTGTCACAATTGATATGTTTGTCCTGCACACCGCCCCCCATCCAGTGGGCAGCGGTGGATAGGTTACAATCACTTTGTTACTACTTACAGTTAGCAAACTTGGGATATTTGGCTAAAATTTCTGGTACCAGATAATTTTGAATGAAATATTGACACATCGTTGGTACATTGGTTATAAAATTGTCTCTGAATTCACTATCACATAGTGACGGAGGGTGTGCGAATAATTTTGTTGACAGTTAACATTTGGTCAGGTCTACATCGGCAGATAATGAGAATTCCCAGAAATACTTGTAACCGAGTCTAAGCCGAGCAGTAGTAACATCTAGAAGTCTGCTGATTTTATTGGATGAACCATAGATGTGTCGCTCCTCTTGCATAATAGTATTGAACGAAAGTTAATCTCCCCAAACAATTTCGCGTTTTGGGCAAGTTACCCCTCCACTCTCTCCATTTTTTTTTGGACATTCCCTGGTAGTGTGCGGAAATACTGAAAAGTGTATACTCTTTTCAACTTTGTCACCTTAATTCTCGTCCTATGTCTTTCATTTTGGTATCAATGCGTTCGCAATAGAATTCCCAACAGAACTATGTGCATATAATGTCAAAGACAGCAGCGCGCTCCACCCGCCGACAAGATGAATGTAGGCCAAGGGTACCAGAAAAAGAAAGCTGAGCGTGATAATACTGAAAAGTGTATACCCTTTTCAACTTTGTTACCTCAATTCTCATCCTAGGTTTTTCAATTTAGCATCAATGTGTTCGCAATAGAATTCTCTACAGGACTAAAGGCATATAAACTCCAAAAGCCCGGCTTACCATCCGCAACAAACAGAGAAAGCGAGAGCGTGTTACCAGGGAGCGCACAAGAGCGATAAAATGTATACACTCTTTTCATTCTGGTCACCTCAATTGTCATCCTAGGTCTTTCATTTTGGTATCAATGTGTTCGCAATAGAATTTCCAACCGGAATTTATGCATGAAATGTCAAAAACAGCAGCGTGCTCCACCCGCTGACGTGATGAAAGCACGGCGGACCATCCACACAAAACAGAGAAAGTGAGAGAAAGTAACCTGGGAGCACTCTAGTGCAATGTAATGTGAACACACTTTTCACTTTGGTTACCTCAATTCTCGTCATATGTCTTTCATTTTGGTATCAATGTGTTCGCAATTGTATCTGCTGGCATTTTACCCTTTGCTTGGATCTGAAGGGTTTTAGGCTCACCACGATGCAATCTGATAGTACCACACGTGTATATACCTATCTTCAAGCAGCAATTCACTCATTCAAACCGACTTATAATGGTTATCCATATATAAATGGTAATCTTTGTTCTACCTGTTAACCTGTCATATGAAGAAAGATTGTCAAAGCTTATATTACATTCTCTAGAAAAGCAAAGAATTAGGAGTGACATATGGTAGAGGTGCACAATGGGATGAATGGACATAACAAAGGGGACATTAATGGGGTATTAAAAGTAGCAACACAAGACAGAACTCGAAACAAAGTGTAAAAATTGGAAAAATTTAGATTTAGGAAAGAACTGTATGAGTAAATACACTGGGTTTGTACCTTAAGGTTCATGTATGCAATATTTCAGAGTTCCAGTTAACTCCCATGCATGCAATTAATTTATGTTATGTTTATGTTTTTTATGTTAAAATGTTTTTGTTGATTTGTTTGTATATTTTCATAAGTAAAGCATGCTTACCGTCTAATCCAAGTTTTATGATAACTTTACAATGTTTAAAACATAAAGTTCAATATATATTCTGGTTTTCACACAGGAATTATACGTTAATATAACATCATAATAACGTAATGATGTCGTGTAAATAACGTTATACTGACGTCATATAAATGTTATATTTATGTTATAAGAACGTAAATTGGATAGCTTTACAGAAAGTAAACAAAAAAAACTAAATGTTGACTGAAAATTATTTATTCTTAAATATAAAGCATGAAAACATTATAATACCATAGCATTTACTATTATTTTTAAATTTTTACATAAATCTTAAAAAACTGTGTCATAAGAATATATGTTTTTAGTTATATCCTTTGGTTTTAAGAATGTCAGATATACGTATTTATGTCAAAAGTTACAGTATTACCTTTGTGGAACCATTTAAAAACGTCCACAAACGTTCTGTGTTTGCTGGGAAGTGACTTGTTGAAGAGCAAAGCAATAGCAGGGGCTAAAGATCTGGAGGCTTTTTTGTAAATTAAAGTTGGTATCTCCTCAAGGGCACCAGACTTGGTTTTAAGGGAAAGGATTATCTCATTGACGTTGTCATGTTCACAGAAAATGGTACCATCCGTTTTCTATGTGCGGCGGCTGAGACGCCAGAGAGAAGGAAGGTAAACAAGAGCGTACAGGACGCCCGCCAAGCTTGGTAGCTACTAGTCATGTAATCATATTAAGTATTAAAGTCAGTAACCAAGTCATGACTTTACATCAACCCTACAACCAAGACTTCCTCAGTAACACACAAACACCACATTGGCGACGAGGATGAACTGTGAACGCAGGTATTTGTTCAGTTTCAAACACAAGGGAGAAGCATGCTGCCTGGAGGAGGAAGAGAAGCTGTGAGCGCCATACCCGATGCTGTATGCTAACCGATGCTCCAATGCTGTGTGCTAAACGATGCTGTGTGCTAACCAATGCTGTGTGCTACCCAAGCTGTGTGCTACCAAAGCTGTGCTGAAGAAACTGTGTACTGAGGAATCTGCCGACGTTGTGTACGAAACGACGCTTTGATGTGTACAAAACCTGATGTTTTGGTTACGAAACGACGCTTCGTGCTACAAAATTCATCACACTGAATTGACTGCTGTACCAACTGCTGCACCAACTGCTGTACCAACTGCTGCCGTACCAACTGCTGTACCAACTGCCGTGCCAACTGCTGTGCTGCTGCTGTGAGTAGGAACAACACATGTACACAAGGGCTAGGTAAGAAGTCAGTTGCTGCTATATTGTGCACTGTTGTGAACTTTTGCATTAAAATGCTTGTGTGCTTTGCAAAATTAAAGTAATTACAGTGAATTCTTGACTAACATATACAGTGCAGTAAGTGTTTAATATTCTGAGGAACATTTAAGTGATAAGTTACATTTATTCAGTAAAAATGGCAAATATACCTCAGTTTCCTGCATTTGATCCTGACTGTGACCAGACAAACCTGTCACAGAGGTGGGTCAAATGGCTTAAAAGGTTTGAAAATTTGTTGATAGTTTCTGACATCAAAAGTGCTGAAAGAAAGCGTGCCTTTCTACTTCATTATGCAGGTGATAGAGTTTGTGACATCTTTGACACACTGAAAGACACTGGTGGTGCCAAAGATTATGACACTGCCAAAGCCAAACTAACAGAGCATTTCAAACCAAGGCAAAATACTGCTATGGAAATTATGCATTTCAGGAGAGCAAAACAACTCTCTAATGAAACTGTGGATCAATACCACACACGTCTGCAGGGTTTAGCAGCCCATTGTGAGTTTGCTGATGTTGACAAAGAAATCAAACAGCAAATAATTGAATCATGCACATCTACACGTCTTCGTCGAAGAGCTCTAGAACTTGTTGATGATGACAGTTCTCTTACCAAGATACTGGATATTGCTCGTCGAATGGAAGATGCTGCACGTGATGCTCGTGTCATGGAGTGCAGTGCCAATAACGGTTCTGCCACTGTTACTAACAGTGATGAGGTACGTAAGGTTCAGGGAGGACACCGTGATCAAAGAAGATATCATGGCAAACCTAACAGTAAATTGAGCCGAGAACCACATCACAACTGGAGTCAAGGAACAAGACTCAAACAGTCACGACGACCCACATCAGAGGGTGTCAACAATAAATGTTACAATTGTGGAGGAGACTACCCACACCAAGATAATGTTTGTCCTGCTCAAGGTAAGAAGTGCTATGAGTGTGGAAAACTAGGTCATTTTGGTGCTATGTGTCGTTCTGCACTAAAGAAACCACAGTCAGTGAATAAAAGCACTGTACGAGGATCAGGTCATAGGGGTCGAGGTGGTAAACACAATATTGCACCTCATATCCAGAATGTTAATAATGTACAAGACAACATTTCATTACAACCAGTCTCAGATGACAGTGAATGTGATTATACTTATGGAGTACAAGCAATCACAGAATGGAATGATCTTCCAAACAACCCAGAGACATGTGTATACATTGCTGGTATTTGTCTCAAGGTTCTCATTGACACTGGATCAAACATTGACACCATTGCTGAGTGCCACTATGAACAATTTAAAAAACAGTTCCCAAAGCTTGAGAACTATAATGGCAAAGCCACTGCCTATGCTTCAAAGTTAGCCTTGCCAGTGATTGGAACTTTAACTGCAGAGATTAAGTCAAAGAATGCAATGCTCATTACTACATTCCATGTTGTTAGGAATGCAAAGGAGTCTTTACTCAGTTACAAGACTTCAACCAAATTGGGGCTACTTCAGCTTTCTAATGCTGTAGCAGTGGAATCTGCAAACAATGTTGATGGTATTGTTGCTGAATTTTCTGATCGATTTAAATCCATAGGTTGTTATACTGATAGCAAAGTACATCTGCATATCAACCCAGATGTAATTCCAGTTGCCCAACCACATCGCCGACAACCATTCCATACTCGCAAGAAAGTCGATGCCGAACTGGATAGGCTGATAGAACTAGATATCATTGAACCAGTAACAGGCCCAACACCACGGGTAAGCCCAATTGTCACTCCACCAAAGCCGAAGAATCCAGATGAGATACGCATTTGTGTGGACATGCGTGTTCCCAACAAGGCAATAATGCGTGAACGCCATCCTACACCCACTGTAGATGATATGATTTACCGCTTGAATGGTGCAACTGTATTCAGCAAGTTAGATTTAAACAAGGGCTATCATCAGCTTGAACTTGATGATGAGAGTCGCTTCATCAAAACGTTTACGACACATCGAGGTCTGTATAGGTACAAGCGCCTGAGTTTTGGTATTAACAGTGCTGCCGAGGTATTCCAGCACATCATCAGCCAGGTATTGCAAGATATACCTAATGCTGACAACATGTCTGATGACATCATTGTTTATGGCCGTACCCAAGCTGAACACGACAAAGCTCTTCGTGCAACATTGCAACGCTTACGAGAAAAGAATTTGACGCTAAGCCGAGCAAAGTGTGAGTTCAATCAACATAAAATTGAATTCTTTGGACATGTACTTAGTGACAAAGGTCTGTCTCCAGATCCTAAGAAAGTTGCAGATATCAAGAATGCTGCACCTCCTTCAACGTCCACTGAAGTACATAGTTTTCTGGGAATGGCAAACTACTGTTCTCGCTTCATTCCAGATTTTGCTATCATTACGAAGCCTCTACGTGAGCTCCTGAAGAAAAATGCATCATGGTACTGGAGCGATATCGAGCAAAATGCATTTGATGCTGTGAAAGATGCACTAGTAGAGAATGCGACTGCTGCGTATTTTGATCCATCAATGGACACTGAGTTAACAGTGGATGCTAGTCCTGTTGGTTTAGGTGCTGTTTTAGCCCAACACAAACCTGGTCAACCAGATTCCAGAGTAGTAATTGCCTACGCCAGCCGTTCTCTCACAGATGTTGAGCAACGATACAGTCAGACAGAGAAGGAAGCTCTTGCTCTTGTATGGGGCTGTGAACACTTCAATGTGTATCTGCTTGGTGCACCCTTCACCACGATAGTCACTGACCACAAACCGTTGGAGAGAATCTTCAATAATCCAAAGTCCAAACCACCAGCTCGCATTGAGAGATGGGCTCTTCGTCTGCAACCATACAACTTTACGGTGAAATACAAGCCGGGTGCAGGCAATCCCGCTGATTACATCAGTCGACATCCTGCAAACAGTTTCACCATCACCAAGCATCAGCAAGTTGCCGAGGAATATGTACACTCTGTAACCTGTGATGCAGTCCCTAAGGCTCTTACTCTTGATGAAATCCGTACTGCAACCCTAGAGGACCCAACTCTGCAAGCAACAGTGGATGCATTGACTAAGAAAAAGTTTCCACGCATCCCACCCTCAGGAGTTGACCAAGATGCATTCAAAGCACTTGAACGCATCCAGACAGAATTAAGTGTTACACAACAACGCGACACTGTGCTGCGAGGTACTCGTATCGTGATTCCAGCTGTTCTCCAGCAACGTGCTCTGAAGCTTGCACATCAAGGACACCAAGGTCTTGTTAGGACCAAACAGCTGCTACGAGAAAAGGTGTGGTTTCCTGGCATTGATCGTCAAGCAAAGGATATGCATGATGCCTGTGTCCCTTGCCAAGCTGCAGTGGATACTTCAAGACCAACACCTCTACAACCTTCACCACTACCTGCTGCACCATGGATGGAAGTATCAATGGACTTCTGCGGACCACTACCAACTGGAGAGTACTTGATGGTAGTCATTGATGATCACTCACGTTATCCAGAAGTAGAAATCATCAATTCCACATCTGCAAAGGCCGTCATCCCGAAACTCGACAAGATCTTTTCAAACTTTGGCATTCCCGAAATTGTCAAGACAGACAATGGACCGCCATTCAATGGACAAGACTTCGTCAACTTTGCTGAGCATATTGGATTCAAACACCGCCGTGTGATGCCACTACATCCTCAAGCAAATGGAGAAGTTGAGAGATTCATGCAACCTCTCATGAAAGCGGTACGCTGTGCTCATGCCGAAGGACGATCCTGGAAACAAGCTATGTATGCTTTTCTCAGGAACTACCGTGCAACACCGCATGGAACACTGGGCAAGTCACCTGGTGAACTTTTATTTGGACGTCCTATGAGAATCGCACTACCCGTCATGCCAGCCGAGGTAACGGATAAACGTCTCGCTCAGAAGGATGCACTAGCCAAGGGCAAAATGAAAATTGCTCATGATCAACGTGCAAAGGAACAGTTCATAAAGGTTGGTGACACTGTTCTTGTTAAAAAGAAAAAAGACGGAAAGTTAGATATGCCGTATGATACAAAACCATATAAAGTGATTAGTGTAAAAGGAACTATGGTAACAGCTAGTAATAGAGATCATAGTATAACACGTAATATGGCTTATTTCAAAGTGATTCCAACTAGTGTAGAAAATGATGAAGTGCAAAGTCGTGCAAAAGAAAAAGAAAAAAATAGTTATAACCCGACAAACAATTCATCAAGGGATGTTATTGTATTTGGGGACTCACGTCCTAAACGTCATGTTAAACGCCCTACACGATTTGATGATTAATTGTGTTCCTATGTAATGAAAAGTATTTACTTATGCTAAACTAAATTTAATATTGTTTGAATAATGCAGATATCTCATTCAATATTTTGTAACTTTGTAGTACAGTTTCTTTCATGTTTGTTTAACATTGCATATGTATTTTTAACATTGAAATCCTTTGTGGAAAAGATTAAGTTGTTTAAATTCTTTGTGTGCTTAATTAATGTTAAATGTATGCAGTATCTCTTGATATGTTAATAACTTACTTTGTGTCAATAACTTTGCTTTGTGCTACACGCATGGTAGACATCCTGTATTCATTCTTTTTAAAGAAAAGGAGGGATGTCATGTTCACAGAAAATGGTACCATCCGTTTTCTATGTGCGGCGGCTGAGACGCCAGAGAGAAGGAAGGTAAACAAGAGCGTACAGGACGCCCGCCAAGCTTGGTAGCTACTAGTCATGTAATCATATTAAGTATTAAAGTCAGTAACCAAGTCATGACTTTACATCAACCCTACAACCAAGACTTCCTCAGTAACACACAAACACCACAGACGTCAGTGGAATTAATAGGCTTTAGGTACAGAGACTGTGGATAGTTACCTGTAAGATAGTCCTTAATGTCTGTACTGGAAGATGGAATATCATTTGCAAGGGATGAACCAATGGAAGAGAAGAACCTATTGAACTTAATAGCAGAATCAGAGGCTGAAAGCTGACCATCGTTATTAGACAGGAGAGTCGGTTTGTTATTTAAAGACTTCTTTGATCCCAATATTTGAGAAATTGTTCTCCAAGTTTGTTTAATGTTGCTCTTTATTTGGGTAAATTTATCTTCGTAGTATTTAGTTTTGGCTCGTCTAATTATTCTAGACAGCAATAATGAGTAATTCTTTGAGAATTCTTTGGAGACAATTCCTAACCTATACTTCTTCTCAAGGTCATGTTTTTTATTAATAGATTTAAGTATTCCCTTTGTAAGCCAGGGATTGTTAAGCCTTTTGGTTGTGACTTGTTTTGTAAGCATAGGACAGTGAGTATTATAAAGGCTAAGAGTTTTTTGAAGAAAAGATTGCACTGCTAGGTTGATGTCCACTATGTTACCTAACTCGGACTCCCAGTTGACATTATCAGCAGCAGTTATAAAAATGTCTATAGCAGTTTCATTGTGTAGTCTAAAACGTATCACTCTTGACTCAAGAGGTGGTTTGCTAATGTTAGTTAAGAGAAATGTGGGGTAATGGTCTGTAGTGCTATCGGTGATTATACCTGAAGTAAGCGGAGAGGTTATGTTTGTCCAGATGTGATCTAGCGTCGTGGCAGTGCTATCAGTGATTCTAGTAGGTCTAGTGATTAAGGGTATGAGGAAGCAGGAATTCATACAGTTGAGGAAGCTAACAGCAGTAGGGTGTTCAGGCTCGCAGAGGTCAATATTAAAGTCCCCTGCGATAATTAGGTGGTTTTTGTTCAGTCTGTTATCAAGTATTAGATTTCTAAGGTTTGAGTTGAATTCGGACACATCAGTGTTAGGAATTCTATAAACTGCACCCACAGTCAGGACAGACTCGGCACCCTTGACTCTGAAGCTGGCGAAGATATACTCCCCATAGCAGTCTCTGGTTCTAATTTCTTTTAAGCATGTTAGTTCTTGGTGGTAGTAAAGAGCAGTGCCACCACCTCTCTGAAGTTGACGACAGTTGTGAATTGCTGAGTAGTTAGGCATGTTAAAGAGCTGAGTAGTATCCTCTTTCAACCATGTTTCAGTAAGTATAATAAAAGAGAATTTGTTGTCAATAGCTTCAATCATAGCACTAACATCATCGAAGTGTTTACCTAGGGATCTAACGTTCAAATTGATTACAGAGATATTGTGATTATGAGTTAATACATTGTTTACTTCATGTGCTGCAAAATATCTGCAATTTAGATCATTAAAGTGATAATTGTCATAGATAGTGGATAAGAGGTTAAGTTCAGGGTCTATACTTGTCTGCATAAAAAAAGCTGATTGCAGGAAAAACAAGGGAAGAAAGGCAAATTACAAGGTAGAAATAAGCTATAAAATAGGGAAAAAAATGTACACAATACTGTACAAAGCAAACACAAAAGGGGCTTACAGGGGTACAATGGAGTAAGGGAGTATGGCTAGGCTAGGCAACCTAGGTAATAAATGAGATTAACGAAAAAACATATAAACATGGACTATACAAAACACAAGATATAGAAATACAAAACAAAAATATAAACAAGACTAAGCAATACAAAAACAAATTGAGCAAAAATGAAAAATGAGGTAGATTGCTTACAAGTACCCTCAGGTATACTGTAAGTAACAATTTGCAATTTGAGATGCAGGCAAAGCCAGGGGTACAATGGAGTAAGGGAGCATGGCGAGGCTAGGCAACCTAGGTAATAAATGAAATGGCAAGTTTCTTGGCCTATTCCTAGACAAGAGACTCAACTTCAGCACCCACATTCAACACATAACTAAGAAAGTTTCTAAGACAGTTGGTATACTCTCCAAAATCAGATATTATGTTCCTAACTCTGCTCTCCTCTCACTATATTATGCACTAATCTACCCCTATCTTAATTATGGTATCTGTGCATGGGGGTCTACCACTGCAAACCACCTTAAGCCCATCATCACACAGCAAAAATCTGCTATCAGAATAATAACTAACTCTGCTTTCAGACAACACTCAGCTCCCTTGTTTAAATCTCTAAACTTGCTAAATATTAACTCCCTCCACACATTCTCTTGTGTCAACTACATTTACAAAACCCTGTTCTTAAATGCAAACCATGCTCTGAAACTCTCCCTGGACAGATGTAATAGGACCCATTATCACCACACCAAAAATAAATATCTCTTTGATATCCCCAGGGTCAAACTTAATCTGTGTAAACACTCTATGCAAATTAAGGGACCTAGTCTATGGAACTCACTCCCTAGTGAATTGAAAAACTGTAAAACTTTTGCCTTATTTAAAAGCAAAACCAAAAAGTACCTAACTTCATCTATTTAGTTTCCTACACTGAGCTTTAAATTTGCTCTGTACCTAGTGGTACCCAATCTCCTAATTTTTATGTAATATCAAACAACCTTATCATTGTGTTCATTGCTGTCTTCTTTTATGTGCTAGCCATATGCTGTATTGTGACTACCAATTTTTGTCAACTACCATTCAAGCTGTCATTGCAATCAATCTTATATTGTTTCTGCTGTATTGTGCCTACCAATTTGTTGTCAACTACCATTTTAAGCTGTCATTGCAATCAATCATAGCTACCTATGTGCTTTAATATACTGTACCTATAATTTTCTCTCATCTTTTTTTTTTTTTTTTTTCATTCCATGTAATCTGTTATCATTTTTTTGTCTATAAATTTTGCAAGTATTTACCTCCTTAAAATTTTCTTAGATTAAGGACCTGCCCGAAACGCTGCGCGTGCTAGTGGCTTTACAAGACTGTAATTACCATAATTGTATCCTCACATTCCTTATGTACATTCTTGTATATGCATAAATAAATAAATAAATAAATAAATAAATAAATAAATAAATCAAAGAAAAGTTGAATAATAAGCATAGGCAAATTTAAGCTAATGATTATTAACTATAAATAGTTCAGTTATGACTGTATAATTAATAAGACCTGAAGAACTATTTATGCACTCAATTAAATAATTTCAGTAAATGACTAGTTAAGAGTAAGTTAAAAATTAAGTCAGAAAATGAAACAATGAGACTTAGGAAACCTAGCCCAACTAGTTGTCAGGGGGTTAATTAAGTTAATTCACTGGGAGTGATAATGAGCTGAGACAGACCACATTGGGAGAGGAAAGCGTTGAGGTTCTCTTCTTTAGTAATTGTGAACATTTTGCCCTGGGGCAAAAGTGGATGGTGTGGTGCTGCCTTCAGGTGTGGATCTGCCTTCAGGTGTGGTGCTGCCTTCAGGTGTACTTAAACAATTAGAAATAAACACATATTTCTATACAGAAATTCCAGATAAGCATAAAAATTACTCAAAGCTTCTAGTACTTCCAGAAGGAATAAAAAAAAACAAAAAAAAAGAAAAAACAGCAAGAACTAATTGTTTAGAGCAGTTTTTAGTTTTTTAAACCAAGAGCATAAATAATCAAACAAAGGAAGCATGGTTAAATATCAATTAAGAACTTTTAATGTTATTTACTACTAATCCTTACATTCACTTAATATACCAGAATAATATGGTATTTGCAGAGGACTTATTTCTTTTGAAGGTGTATTCTCATATGAAGATGGCGAACACTTCTTCTTGGATTGAGATGAGTGATGATTGCCTGAAATTATTTAAATTGTTTAATGTATTGAATGGCATTTTTCAAGTTGCAAATTTTTTTAAATTACTGTAGTAGGTTATCAATGCTTACGTTTGTTATTCTCGGAATTCTCTTCTTCATATTTGAAGCATGGTTTCCTTTTTCGTTGTCGAGGATAGCCCATATCGTCTTCAGTTTCGACATTTGAAGTGTCTTCCGCAGCTAAGCATCTTCGTTTTGCAACGTCAAAATCATCTGTAATAATTGAATATAATTAGTAATATATCAGCGAGATATATATTTATCGTTACCTAGTAGAGTAGTGAACACTAAGAAATAACTTAAATCAGCTTCGTAAAGAGATGTTTACTAATACGACGTACATGATTTGGAACTTATAACCGGGGCACAAAAGTCTTAAGTAGCTATGAGGAAACCCATCTTGTGATTAAAATATAATTATAATGCTGTTTTTGTCTGCAGTGTTAAAGTTATGGTGAATGAATGAATAGGTGTCTTGTATCTTAAATCTTAATAATTATAAATTTAATACCTACCAGTTGTTGATACGACATGCACTCGCCAGTTTGTCGTGTCTGGCTTTTCTTGCTTTTGGGCACTAACTGTATGCCTGCTCCGTGGCCACCAGCACAATATGGTTTCCTGAAAAGTCAAAATAAACTGTTACATGCTAATTTTAGCACTAATTTGGAATATTTTTAAACCAACTCAATATATGCAATTTTTTAGTTTCAAAGTAATGCTTACATCATCAGATTTTTCAATCCAGGTTGTGGAGATGATACCCACACTACGATCATTGAAGCCTACCACTGCATACCGCTTTTCAGATGTCATCTACAAAATTGAAAAATCTTATTAAGGGTTGTTCTCCCCAAAAAAAGAAATTAGCATAAAGTTGGTAATAGATTTACTTGATTATGTCAATCATAGATTAGCCACATTTGTAAATGATTTTCGGTTGGTATAAACAGTAGCTGCCATGTATGGACTAAAAGGCTTAATACAGTTTTATCTCTTAATGTGCTCTCAAAATATTAATAATTTTCATGAAATACAGGCTAATGGGATTTTTAAACAGGTAAATATTGGTCAAAAGATAATAACTTTAATAAAAAACAAAATTGTGAATCTCATTAACTTACAATATTAGTTCAAACTATTATTAAAGAATGGATACAGTATTTAAATGCGTACTTGTCATAAGTCATGTAGTATTGACAGAAAAGTATTTGCGCTTTCTGTCTCGATCATCATACCTGTGCGGTTTAGTTTTCTTGCTGGAATCACCTTCATGGATGAATTCCTAGTGAGAACCTTAAATGATCCAATTAATTTGGAGTTACAAGGTTTCTCAAAGAGAGGTATACTTCTCGAATATACCCTGCAAAGGAACATGCTGTCTCCATTTTCATCGGTGTCACTGACAGTGTCCAAAACTTGGCAGCAAGTTTCATTATTCAGCAAATAGGCATTGTTTGGTGCCTTGATATATATATATTTTATGTTCTGTATTTGGTGTATAAATCCTTTGAGCATGCTGCATCAAATTCAGCCTCTTTGCAATTTGAACAAGAGGGTTTTTACTTGATCGAACCATATTCTTAACCTGCTGCAGGTAATTTTCAAATGGAAATGCTGAACATCTGTCCAAACTACCAAACTCTTTGGCATCAGAGGATGTGTGTGTTAGGCAGTGTACATTGTACACTAAAAAATCCTTACCATACAGCTCACGAGCCTTTAACACAAAGTACAGCAAAAGATCATGTGCATATTGGCTGTAATTTAACTGAATCAATTTAGGTGAAACAAGAATAGAAATGGCTACACTCAGAGTCAGGAAATGGTCATACAATTCTTTGGGTAAGATCCCCTTCAGTACAATCTTACCGGTGTAGAGAAGGAGTTGCCTGTATTCAGTCGCTTTCCATCTATCAACCTCTGAAAGACTTCGAGGTTTACGTGCAAAGTGCATAGGCACAAATTTTGTTATTTTAATTAGACGCTGACTAATTTCATCAACTTGGCGAGCACATAATTTTACGTTTTTATTTCGTATCCAGGCAAGAAGTAACCTTTTCATAACCCCAAGACATATCTGATGCATATAGTCTATGGGAAAAGTACTCACCATATTTATATTTAAGTCACAGAATGGTGATCTACCATGGTGATGTTGAGAATTAGATTGATTACGAAAATCTTCATCTGTTCTGAGTTGTAAATTTTTCACTTGTTGATAAGTCATTCTTCCATTCCAAACACCCTCTTGGGTACATCTATCACACCCAAAGTAGCCAGAGTGGAGTTTGATTGCCTTCACCATTGCTTTTGCTGGGGCATCACATATGACTCCTTTTAGTTTTACTGGCAATGTTTTGTCATCATTTTTAAATCCATAGTGCATAATTTTTTTCAAATCCTGAATGAATTCATTTAAAAAATCTAAATCACTAGGTTTAGAGCTTCCGTATGTGAGGACTACTGGGAAAACTCTTATAGGTTTGACATTATTGATAGCACAAAGAACAGGCCATAAACTTTCATTTTTACTTCTAAATATTGGCAAACCATTAATGTTGCAAATTAAAGATATTTCTGCCAAATCTCTTATTGTTGATTTAGGATACAGCCTTAAAGTTTTCAACATTTCCTCCTCTAACCCCAAGTAGATATACATCATGCCTGATTTAGTCTCAGTAGGTATATGTTTAACTGTATTCAGTAACGAACGAGCTGTTTTTGGCAAGTCAGCATGTCCCTGTTTTCTCAATTTTTTTAATAAATTATCAATGGCATTGTGTGTTATGCCATATTTATTAACCCATACTAACAATACATCTGATAATGATTTATCATCCTCATCACCACTGCTCTCTGACTCTGATGATATTGGGTCATGCTCATCAATCATGTCCCAAGTCCAATCTCTCTCTCTCTGACTTTCAAGAGATGATGCATCTTCATTGGCTCCACAACCAATATTAGGTTCTGAATTAGATGACAAAGCAGCATGGTCATCGTCTATGCTGTTTGTTGTAACATTGGCCAAAGGATCCTGATTCAACAACTGAATCTCAACCTCATCACTATTTTCATTTTTGCCACGCTGGGACGCCTGTTCTTTTAGGCGTCGTTTTTTGGCCCGTGACATACGCTGCCATCTTGTGTGGTATTCTCTTCTTTTTTCTATAATGTGTGCATACATTCTGAAGGAGAAAGGCCAAGTGCTACATTACCAATTACTATTACAAGATTATTAGTAAAGTACTGTACTGCAAAAAGCAAATAAAATGGGGTAAACTAAACTTTGAAAACAAATAATAATTAAAACAGGTAAATTAGTAAAATAACAAAGGCTTAAGCAGACATGACTCTGCTTAAGCCATGTAAAGCAGACAGATAAGATGGCAATATATAAGGGGAAAAAATTAAAAAGCTAGGATATAAAACTAATTGAGATCAAAAGCATAAATTACTAAAGTAGGGGAAAAAATAACAAATGACTTCATAAAAAAATTATCCAATTGCCAACAGCAACTTGGTAGTACGAGTCTAAGTCTAAGAAACAAACAAAATTTAAATGCTGTTATCTGCAATGAAACAATACATACTATTGCACGTACCGAAACATTGATGAATGTAAAAAATAGAGAACTATTTGCTGAATGTCCCATAAATGGATTTAAACTATTTTACACAAATTGTTCACAATTTTTGTTACACCAAAGTTGGAGTATGCAGCAGTTGTATGGTGTGCCCATATCTTAGAAAGCATATCAACAAACTGGAAACGGTGCAGAGACATGCCACTAAGTGGCATTAACTAAATGCCATTAAATATGCCAAATATACTACATAAATATACATACTACACATGCACAATAATTGTCCTGGGACCTCTGATATTCATAATATAATATATTATATATATATATATATATATATATATATATATATATATATATATATATATATATATATATATATATATATATATATATATATATATATATAATGTATATATAGGGCCATCAACACACCTCCAGCTAGGGCCACCAACACACCTCCAGGGCCATCAACACGCCTCCAGGGCCATCAACACAACACCACCATCAACACACCTCCAGGGCCATCAACACAACACCACCATCAACACACCTCCAGGGCCATCAACACAACACCACCATCAACACACCTCCAGGGCCATCAACACAACACCACCATCAACACACCTCCAGGGCCATCAACACAACACCACCATCAACACACCTCCAGGGCCATCAACACAACACCACCATCAACACACCTCCAGGGCCATCAACACAACACCACCATCAACACACCTCCAGGGCCATCAACACAACACCACCATCAACACACCTCCAGGGCCATCAACACAACACCACCATCAACACACCATCCAGCCAGGGCCATCAACACGCCTCCAGGCCATCAACACGCCTCCAGGGCCATCAACACACCATCCAGCCAGGGCCATCAACACGCCTCCAGGGCCATCAACACACCATCCAGCCAGGGCCATCAACACGCCTCCAGGCCATCAACACACCATCCAGCCAGGGCCATCAACACGCCTCCAGGCCATCAACACGCCTCCAGGGCCATCAACACACCATCCAGCCAGGGCCATCAACACGCCTCCAGGGCCATCAACACACCATCCAGCCAGGGCCATCAACACGCCTCCAGGCCATCAACACACCATCCAGCCTACCACCACAAGCTTATATATATACTACACATGTCTAAGAGCAAATAAAAGAAAACAGTTACCTTAACTATTGAAGATGCAGCAGGATTTTGTGGATAAGCCAGCAGCAGTCCCTCTCGACACGGTTTTAAAATGGCGGCGACTACCACAACATGCAACGAGCCTAAAGAATGTCCAGCGCTAGCATTATCTAAACGCTATTATATATTATCAAGCAATACGGAAATCTAAAATAAAAAAAATGATACAAATAATTGTATTAAATATTTATTTGCAATTACAATACCTCGGGAATATATTTTTGCGTTAGCAAAACATATTAAGTTCGTATTTAGTTTAACTCATTTAAATTCTTTACAAATAATAACCTGATTTTACCTGATGGCCATTAACATTAATGTTTTATGTTGATACATTTCATACCCTTATTATTTCAATATCTTTCTTTATTATGCACCCCATACCCATCCCGTGGGCGGTGGTGTAAAGGATTACAGAGGCACATAATGGGTTCAGGAACTGAACTCTCTAGTTTGTTTAGCTAAGCAAATAACAATTTTTGACGCTAGTTACAAAATTATTAATGTTATATATACATGTACACACTCTCATACATACATGTACATATATATATATATATACGTATACATATATACATACACATGCATATTTATAATCACCCACACAAATACACACATCAATAATCTCTGTGTCACTTATTTTATACATGTTCTTGTAGAACATTCTATTGCGAACACATTGGGCGCTGCCCAATAAACTCGCCCCTCGGGGCAAAATTATTTTTTTTTTTTTTAATCTTGGTGGAACATAAAATGGCCGCCTGTGTTTATGCTGTCGTCAGATGGCGCTGTGACGTCACAGATGAGGGAAGCACGTACTGCGCATTAATGCCTCGATCCCTCGTTATTTATTTATTTTATTTATTTATATATATACAAGAACGTACATTGGGGGGTTAAGACACAACATAGAGCTTAAGTTAGAATTATAATCTTGTAAAACCACTAGCTTGCATATATAGAGTTTCGGGCAAGTCCTTATAAACTAATCTTTGAGCAAATTCTTAAACAGAGTTTTAGAGAAATAATTAAATGTAAAATTGATAAAAAGTGTTTAACAGGTACATTACAGCTTTACTTTACAAGTACAGATGATTTTAAGTAGGATAATTACAGTAAAATTGTCAAAAAATTGTTTACAGGTACGATGCAAGAATTTGACACAAAAGCAGATCAGAACAATACACAATAATGAACAAGGAATCCTAAGTACAATTAGGAAAACATCTCAGGGTTATACATTGGATTACTGAAGCACAATATGAGGATCATTACAATTAATGCAGTAGAATATGCACTCATATTCTATTATTAAGTTAATATTAAGTTCCTTCCTCATGTTAAGTATCTTTGTGGTACTAGGGACATCCAAGGATTATCTTCAAGGCTTCGTTCTGCAAGTTTTCAAGCCCTTTAAGCTTTCTTTCAGTCATCAAGGCAAGCAGAGATGCAACATAATCCACTAGCTCCTTTATGAACTGGCGTTACTCTTGCGTTTTTAAGGATATCAGGGAATGTATGACACTCAAGGGATTTGTTGAACAGCAGAGCTATAGGTGGTGCAAGGGCATATGGGAGGCGCTCTTGTATACAATGGATGGGATTTCACTGATGTTCCCAGCTTTGGTTTTTAGTGAATGTATGATGGACACAACATCTGACGGGCTGACTGGTGAGAGGAGAAGAGAGTTTGGATAGCTGCCTGAGAGATATGTGTTGATATGTGTCTGAGTCTGTGGGATTTTACTTGCAAGGTTAGCACCAATCGATGAAAAGAAGCTATTAAATTCATTCGCCATTTCTAAGTCAGATGACAGTGTAAGGCCATCCTTAGAGAGTGTTATCTGGTTGTGGGAGTGTTGTTTAGTTCCCAGGATGTTAGAGATGGTATTCCATGTGCTTAATTTTCATGTTGCCTTTTGCTTCTTTGAATCTAGTCTCATAATATGAAAGTTTTGCTTTTCTTATGATACTGGTAAGCACTGACGAGTACCTTTTAACTACTTCCATTGGAATTAGGCCACTCCTAAATTTCTTTTCGTATTCATGTTTTTTGTTGATTGATTTAATTATGCCACTTGTGAGCCACGGGTTATTTTTTCTTTTATCAGTTACTTGTTTGGTAAGGAGGGGACAGTGAGTGTTGTAGAGGCTTAGAGTTTTGTAGAGAAAGAGGTTAGTTGATGAGTTTATATCCTGTGAATTATTAAATTCAGATTCCCAGTTAATATTGTGAAGTGCATTAGAGAGATTGCCTAAAGCTGATTCACTATGTAGCCTGAATGAAAGTTTTTTGGTTTCTGGTGGTGATGTGTCAATGTTTGCTATGAGGAAAGTAGGATAGTGGTCAGTTGTTCTGTCATAAATTACCCCAGATGTAAGGGGAGCTGTTATATTAGTCCAAAGGTGATCCAGGGTAGTGGCAGATGTTTGAGTGACTCGGGTGGGCTTGGTGATTGTGGGGATTAGCATACAGGAGTGCATGCTGTTACGGAAATAGTCAACTTGAGGGTTGTTTTCAACATTCAATAAAGAAATTCTGGAGGGCTTCTGTGCAAGGGTTAGGATGAGCTAGCCTAAGCATTTTTATACCAATTTGACAGTTATTTTCAGTAACACGATAAACAACGCTCGGAATATTAAGTTCCTTTCTCATATTAAGTATCTTTGTGGTACGAGGGCACCCAAGGATTATCCTCAAGGCTTCGTTCTGCAATTTTTCAAACCCTCCAAGCTTTCTTTCAGGATGCCTTAAAGTTAGTTTAGTTCATTTATTATGCATCCCATACCCATCTTGTGGGCGGTAGTGGAAAGGGTTACAGAGGCACATAATGGGCTCAGGGACTGAACCCCACAATTCATTTAGCTAAGCAAGTTACAATCTTGATGAGCTAGTTACAAAATTCAGTATAAGTCGTCACATCAACAATGGGTTCGAGATCGATCACAAGTACAGTTTCTAAATTAAGCAACTGACATATGTGGAGAGCTAGTGTCACAATTGATATGTTTGTCCTGCACACCGCCCCCCATCCAGTGGGCAGCGGTGGATAGGTTACAATCACTTTGTTACTACTTACAGTTAGCAAACTGGGGATATTTGGCTAAAATTTCTGGTACCAGATAATTTTGAATGAAATATTGACACATCGTTGGTACATTGGTTATAAAATTGTCTCTGAATTCACTATCACATAGTGACGGAGGGTGTGCGAATAATTTTGTTGACAGTTAACATTTGGTCAGGTCTACATCGGCAGATAATGAGAATTCCCAGAAATACTTGTAACCGAGTCTAAGCCGAGCAGTAGTAACATCTAGAAGTCTGCTGATTTTATTGGATGAACCATAGATGTGTCGCTCCTCTTGCATAATAGTATTGAACGAAAGTTAATCTCCCCAAACAATTTCGCGTTTTGGGCAAGTTACCCCTCCACTCTCTCCATTTTTTTTTGGACATTCCCTGGTAGTGTGCGGAAATACTGAAAAGTGTATACTCTTTTCAACTTTGTCACCTTAATTCTCGTCCTATGTCTTTCATTTTGGTATCAATGCGTTCGCAATAGAATTCCCAACAGAACTATGTGCATATAATGTCAAAGACAGCAGCGCGCTCCACCCGCCGACAAGATGAATGTAGGCCAAGGGTACCAGAAAAAGAAAGCTGAGCGTGATAATACTGAAAAGTGTATACCCTTTTCAACTTTGTTACCTCAATTCTCATCCTAGGTTTTTCAATTTAGCATCAATGTGTTCGCAATAGAATTCTCTACAGGACTAAAGGCATATAAACTCCAAAAGCCCGGCTTACCATCCGCAACAAACAGAGAAAGCGAGAGCGTGTTACCAGGGAGCGCACAAGAGCGATAAAATGTATACACTCTTTTCATTCTGGTCACCTCAATTGTCATCCTAGGTCTTTCATTTTGGTATCAATGTGTTCGCAATAGAATTTCCAACCGGAATTTATGCATGAAATGTCAAAAACAGCAGCGTGCTCCACCCGCTGACGTGATGAAAGCACGGCGGACCATCCACACAAAACAGAGAAAGTGAGAGAAAGTAACCTGGGAGCACTCTAGTGCAATGTAATGTGAACACACTTTTCACTTTGGTTACCTCAATTCTCGTCATATGTCTTTCATTTTGGTATCAATGTGTTCGCAATTGTATCTGCTGGCATTTTACCCTTTGCTTGGATCTGAAGGGTTTTAGGCTCACCACGATGCAATCTGATAGTACCACACGTGTATATACCTATCTTCAAGCAGCAATTCACTCATTCAAACCGACTTATAGTAGTTATCCATATATAAATGGTAATCTTTGTTCTACCTGTTAACCTGTCATATGAAGAAAGATTGTCAAAGCTTATATTACATTCTCTAGAAAAGCAAAGAATTAGGAGTGACATATGGTAGAGGTGCACAATGGGATGAATGGACATAACAAAGGGGACATTAATGGGGTATTAAAAGTAGCAACACAAGACAGAACTCGAAACAAAGTGTAAAAATTGGAAAAATTTAGATTTAGGAAAGAACTGTATGAGTAAATACACTGGGTTTGTACCTTAAGGTTCATGTATGCAATATTACAGAGTTCCAGTTAACTCCCATGCATGCAATTAATTTATGTTATGTTTATGTTTTTTATGTTAAAATGTTTTTGTTGATTTGTTTGTATATTTTCATAAGTAAAGCATGCTTACCGTCTAATCCAAGTTTTATGATAACTTTACAATGTTTAAAACATAAAGTTCAATATATATTCTGGTTTTCACACAGGAATTATACGTTAATATAACATCATAATAACGTAATGATGTCGTGTAAATAACGTTATACTGACGTCATATAAATGTTATATTTATGTTATAAGAACGTAAATTGGATAGCTTTACAGAAAGTAAACAAAAAAAACTAAATGTTGACTGAAAATTATTTATTCTTAAATATAAAGCATGAAAACATTATAATACCATAGCATTTACTATTATTTTTAAATTTTTACATAAATCTTAAAAAACTGTGTCATAAGAATATATGTTTTTAGTTATATCCTTTGGTTTTAAGAATGTCAGATATACGTATTTATGTCAAAAGTTACAGTATTACCTTTGTGGAACCATTTAAAAACGTCCACAAACGTTCTGTGTTTGCTGGGATACATCAATGATTTACCAAATGTCTCTAACATCCTTAAACCAATACTATTTGCTGGCGATACTGCCTTCATCTATTCAAACTCTAATGCATCACACAATAAGTAATATTGTAAACAACAAATTGAAACAAACTGGATGTGGTTGGATGTCAACCAACAAACTAAATATAGAGAATATAGAGAACACTCACATACAGTACACAGGCAAAGTCTCAAACTGTTGGTATATTCTCAAAAATCACATATTATATTCCCCACTCTTCTGTCCTTTCACTATACTATTCCCTAAGCTATTCCTGTTTAACATAATGATAATGCTAAAGATGATAATGTTTTTTGAGAAACATACATAGAAAATGGGTTACAAGCACAATGTTGGATGTCTAGATAAAGCAAGAATATACTATGCCTAAAGCCACTAATATGCACAGTGGTTCAGACATGCTGTGGATAAACACACAAAATTAATTGCTAAAAATAATTGAGATGAAAAGCAAAAGTTGAACAAAAGTAGAAAAAATAAAAAGAATGACAATAATTACATGTTGAGCGGAACAGCAAAACTGCAACAGAACAGCCGATGGTAATTTTAACTAAATAAACATGGAAACTTTTTTTGTTTACTTGGTATTACAAGTTCAGTCATTATTCATTATTGTTTAATAATAGCAAGACATAGGTTGACAATCAGTAGGTAAGGTAGGTTACATGGCATTTATTAGGTAGTACTTAGTTTCTCTCTTAAACTGGTTGAGAGACTGACAGTCTTTGATGTTATTGGGAAGAACATTTTACATTTTGGGACTCTTGATTTGTGGAATATTTCCACTTTGGCTAAGTCGCACTCTTGGAATATCAAATAAATATTTGTTTCTAGTGTGGATTTCAAAGATTCTGTTACAGCCCCCTACCATGTATTTAAGAACAGGTTTAGCATTGCAGTTCAGTGTTTCATATTTTATTATATTATATTAAGGAAGATTATATATATATATATATATATATATATATATATATATATATATATATATATATATACACATATATATATATATATATATATATATATATATGTCGTACCTAGTAGCCAGAACGCACTTCTCAGCCTACTATTCAAGGCCCGATTTGCCTAATAAGCCAAGTTTTCCTGAATTAATATATTTTCTCTATTTTTTTTCTTATGACATGATAAAGCTACCCATTTCATTATGTATGAGGTCATTTTTTTTTTATTGGAGTTAAAATTAACATAGATATATAACCAAACCTAACCAACCCTACCTAACCTAACCTAACCTATCTTTATAGGTTAGGTTAGGTTAGGTAGCCGAAAACGTTAGGTTAGGTTAGGTTGGTTAGGTACACGAAAAACCATTAATTCATGAAAACTTGGCTTATTAGGCAAATTGGGCCTTGCATAGTAGGCTGAGAAGTGCATTCTGGCTACTAGGTACGACATATATATATATATATATATATATATATATATATATATATATAAATATATATATATATATATATATATATATATATATATATAAATATATATATATATATATATATATATATATATATATATATATATATATATATATATATATATATATGTCGTACCTAGTAGCCAGAACGCACTTCTCAGCCTACTATGCAAGGCCCGATTTGCCTAATAAGCCAAGTTTTCCCGAATTAATATATTTTCTCTAATTTTTTTCTTATGAAATGATAAAGCTACCCATTTCATTATGTATGAGGTCAATTTTTTTTCATTGGAGTTCAAATTAACGTAGATATATGACCAAACCTAACGAACCCTACCTAACCTAACCTAACCTATCTTTATAGGTTAGGTTAGGTTAGGTAGCCGAAAAAGTTAGGTTAGGTTAGGGAGGTTAGGTAGTCGAAAAACAATTTTCACGAAAACTTGGCTTATTAGGCAAATTGGGCCTTGCATAATAGGCTGAGAAGTGCGTTCTGGCTACTAGGTATGACATATATATATATATATATATATATATATATATATATATATATATATATATATATATATATATAGTGCACTTGACAGGGTGTGAAGTGACTTAGACTTAATATCTAAAATATTCAATGATTTAGATTTAAGAAAAGGGGGGGAGGGCAGAATGCAATGCTGTCTGTGGCTTCAGTTTGTTATTGTTCTAATTGATGATTTGTCTTGAGTAATTAGAGATCATAAATAATTTAGGGAGAACCCCAGGCAATGATACCAAAATTGTGATAAGGAAAGACGAGAGGCCAATAAAGCTTAACCAAGGTAGAGGGTGACGTACATAATATCTGATTTAGAAAAGAATGCCAAGTGATTTTAAAATATTTTTTAGCTATAATTTGTATGTGACACTGGAAATTCAGCTTTTTATCAATGAGAACATCATGGAATATACTATCTACTTTATTACCAATCTGGATATTGCCAATTCTTAGGATTGGAGAAAATGAGGGTTGTGTAAAAAGCAAATAAAACTGGCTTGAGGTATTGAGAGGCATTCGGAATGTCATTAATGTAAATGAGAAAGAGTAGGCAAGTAATTATCAACAGAGGGCACCAAGCCCGGAAGGCTACGAAGCACCATCAACTGTGTGGAATATAAAAAAAATGGTAAATATCACTAAGGATGCCAATTCGAGAACAAAAGTGCATAAGGCAGACAATATCAAAGGTATCTGATTCCTCAAGGATTCTATCGAGGAACAAGTGACCACGAGGGACAGTCAGGAAACAAGACACACACACCTCCTGGAAGTCAGGACATTCGACAAGGATATGCACAACCGTAAGAGGGACAATGCAGTTTGGAAAATAAAGAGAAGGGCGGCACTCCATTAAGTGCCTATGAATTAAACATAAATGTAGGGACATTTATGGCTAATACGTAATCTCATCAGAGCCATTTCTCACCACCAATTATGGTGATGGGAGGAGGGCCATGGGGACACACTACCTTTAAGAGTATGCAGTTTGTCACGAGTAACAGAAGACCAACAATCCTGTCAATGGGTAAGGATGGAGGAATGAATAACTGGGTAGAAGTCAGAATAAGGAACACCTTTAAGGGAGATGGGGCAAGTGCAGATAGCCTCCTTAGTGACAGAGTCCGCACACTCATTTAAGGACACACAAATATGGCTGGGAAACTGGCAAAATTCCACTGTCTTAAATCTATTGGAGATAAACAGCCAATGTTGAATTTCGACTACAACCGAATGAACTGGATTAAAGGGCTCCAGAGCCATGAGGGCACTGTGAGAGTCAACTACAACAATAAAGGAAAATTGACAGCAAGAAAGCTGTTGACAAAGAGCATACAAAATAGCACAAAGTTCTGCTGTGGAGATGCTAGTCTCTGGAGGCAGGCGACACATAGGTGTGGTGAGGAAAAACAACAGAGTAGGCTACACCATCTGCAGACTTTGACCCCATCTGTGAAGATGGAAATGGAGCAGAAGTGTGAAGAAAAGTGTGCAAGGAAAAGTACGACATAAGCGAGAGTGAGGAGGGTGTTGTACGGACTGTGCAATGTAGCAAAGACAGTAGCGATCATGGCGATCCTGTAGATACAGTATGCCTGTTTCATCATACCGACTTAGGGTAGGAGTCAAACGCAAGGCACCAGAGCTGAGGTATAACCCATTATGGTGCAGAGCATCAAGACAGCAAAGAGTAGGAGAGGCAGACGAGTAAGCAAGACAACCATACCTGAGTTTAGACAGCACGAAGGTGGAGCGTGCTTGTATCAGCTCCCCAGGAAGTATAACTTACCTTAAGTAAATTAAGGACCTTAGAGCATCCAACTCAGAGGTTAGAGATATGGGGAGACCAAAACAAACGAGTTTCAAAGATTAACTCCATAAGTTTAGCAAAATCTTTGCACAAAAGGGGATTACCATAAAGTGACAAAGGGGGATGAAGAACGACCTACATCCGAGGAAAAGTCATCGCAAAAGTTTTAGTTGTAGAGAACTTGATGCCATGATTGGTGTCCCAGGATGACACGGCATCAATCGCAAGTTGAAGTCGCCGTTGAAGGAAAGGCAAGTCATCACCTTGACAGCAATGGGTAAGATTGTCAACATAGAGAGCTGATGAGATTCCAGAGGGAAGGGAGTAAAGAAGACCACTGAGGGCAACCAGGAAAATTAGTAAGTGCTCAGAACACTACTGTGAGGTACACCTTCATATTGCCGTAAAAAGGCAGAATGGTACAAACCATCACTAAAGGAACGATTAGAGCGGAAGCTTCGTAGGAAGAGGAAGAGATTACCAAGAATGGAGTTGGGACAAAATATGGTATCTCCAGGTGGTGTCATATGCCTTTTCCAGGTCAAAAAAAGGACAGCAACAACAGAGGTGTTTGCAGTAAAAGCAGTACATATATAGACCATGTTCACCAAGACATCAGTCATGACACTTGTAAAAGCCAAATTGAGAAGGTAAGTGGTGGCGATAGTGTTCTAAGAACAACATCATAAGGACATTGAACATACGTTCAAAGAGTTTGCAGATGCAACTCGTGAGGGCAATGGGGCAGATGTCCTTAGCAGCTATCCCTAGAGACCCTGGTTTCTGAATAGGAAAAACCACCACCTGAAGCCAGTTCTCAGGGACAGATGATGACTGCCAGATAAGGTTAAACAGATTCAGTATATACTGAAACCATGCATTGAGAGAGGTGACATTCATTAGGAGATGTTTTGCTTTCTGAGCCCGCTGCCATAGAACCGCAGAGTCAGGGCAGACTGGTGTTCGGAGAGAGAGATCATTATAGAGAAGCTGGAGATGCATGCGAAAATCTATAGGACAAGATTCATGAAGGTGCTTATGAATAAGGAAAGATGGAGGAAGACTAGAACTGGAGCCACCAGTCGAAAAAGGGGAACACAGTTCGGTGGCGACTGACACAGGATCCGCACAATAGAATCATGGAAGTGAAGGACTGGTGAGACATCTGGAACAAACTTACCCGCAATCTTACAGGTTTTCTTCCAGATCCGGGGCAGAGGAATATCAGACGTAATGGTGGAGACAAAGGTTTCCAACTCTCAAGTTTAACCGTACGGACCGCAGTCACCTTATAAAACAAAAGAAAACAGCCGTCTGTCTGCATCTGTCTTTCTTCCAGGCTGCACTCTTACAGAGGACAGTCGAAACACCCAGCATTCCACCTGGGAACGCACTTCCGCATTCCCCTGGAGGTAGAGCAAGGAATAGAGTGGAGGGCAGCATCTAATATGGTGTGATGAAAAAGGAGTAGGGCTCGACGGTGAGGCAGATAGGAGAGGTCAGAAAGAGTACCATGTAGAGTGAATAGATTCCAGTCAGCCTTGGCAAACTGCCACCTAGGGAAGGAGAGAGAAGGGTGAAAAGAGAAAAAGGTGACAAGGATGGGGAAATGGTCACTGTTATAGAGGTCACGAAGAACCCGAAACGTGAAATCTAAATAAAGAGAAGACGAAAAAGAGGGAGGTGGTGATGAAGAAGAGGAACTACAGGAGGGGTAAAAGTCAAAGCATGACAAGAGGCGAGAGGAAGGATGTTGCAAGGACCGCGCAAGATATCAAAGACAGTCGCGATCACGGCGATCCTGGAAAGATAGGAAGGCAGTATCAACATATAAGTTGAGGGTGGGAGTCGAACGAAAGGCACCAGAGCTGAGGCGCAACCCAGTATGGTGCAAAGCATCAAGACGACGAAGAGTAGAAGGAGACGAGTAAACAGGGCAACCATAATCGAGTTTAGACAGGACGAGAGACGAATGTAAAGAGAGGAGTGTGCAGCTATCAACTCCCCAAGAAGTATGGGACAAAACCTTAAGGATGGTAAGGGTCTTGGAGCATTCAACTCGGAGGTAAGAGATATGAGGCGACCAAGACAAACGAGTGTCAAAGATTAACCCCAAAAGCTTAGTGGACTCCCTGAACACAAGGGGATGACCATAAAGCAAAAGAGGGACAAAGAATGACATGCTTCTGAGTAAAAGTCATAGCACAAGTCTTAGACATAGAGAACTTGAAGCCATGATCAGTGGCCCAAGATGACATGGCATCAATCGCAAGTTGAAGCCACCGTTGAAGGAGAGGCGAATCATCATCCCGACAGCAAAGGGTAAGATCGTCGACATAGAGAGCGAAGAAAACGCCAGAAGGGAGGAAAAAAAGACCATTGAGGGCAACTAGAAAAAGAGTAGTGCTCAGAACACTACCTTGGGGTACACCCTCATATTGCCTAAAAGGGGCAGAGAGAGTGGCACCAAGCCTAACTCGAAAGAAACGAGAGATAAAGCTTTGGAGGAAGAGAGGGAGATTACCCCGAAGGCAAGATGAATGAAGTTGTGACAGAATATGGTATCTCCAGGTGGTGTCATAAGCCTTTTCCAGGTCAAAGAAGATGGCAACAACAGAGGTCTTCGCAGCAAAAGCAGTACAAATATAGACCTCCAAGTTCACCAGGACATCTGTTGTGCTGCGGCATTTGCGAAAACCAAATTAAGAAGGGGAGAGGTGGTGAGTATTCTAAAAAACCGCATCAGACAAACATTAACCATACGTTAAAAAGAGTTTGCAGACAACTCATGAGGGCAATAGGGTGGAAGTCCTTAGGGAATGTCCTGAGAGACCCTGGAAACATAACAGGGAGGACGGGGAGGACAACGGCATCGACCCAGTCCTCAGGTACTGAAGACGACTCATAGACCCGATTATACAGACTCAGTAAATACCGAGACATGCATAGAGGGATGTGGTGAAGCATCTCATAATGAATGCCATCGGAACCTACTGCCATAGAACCACAGAGGGACCGGGCAGACTTAAGTTCAGAGAGAGAGAAGGGATCGTTATAAGGAAGGCTGAGATGAGTGCAAAAATCTAAAGGACGAGATTCAAGAACAGGCTTATGAAGAAGGAAAGATTGAGGAAGATGAGAACCAGAGCTAACAGACGAAAAGTGGGAACCCAGTTTGGTCGCAACGGGTCCACCACAAGAGTACCACGGAGGTGGAGGACCGGCGAGACATCAGAAGCAAACTTACCCACTATCTTGCGAATACCCCTCCAGATCTGCGGCAGAGTATTTTCGGACGTAATGGTGGAAACATAAGACCTCCAACACTCACGTTTACCTGTACAGATGGTCCTACGGACCACTGAACTCGCCTTCCGAAACAAAAGACAAGAATCAGCCATCTGCCGGCGGCGATGTCTCTTCCAGGCTGCACGCTTATAGCAGACAGCCCAAGCACAGTCCACATTCCACCAGGGAACGCACTTCCATGTTTCCTGAGAGGTAGAGCGAGGAATAGAGTGGAGGGCAGCATTGAAGATGGTGTCATGAAAAAGGAGGAGGGCGCGAGGGAGAAGCAAAATGGAGAGGTCGGAGAGAGTAGCACAGAGGGTAAATTGATGCCAGTCAGCCTCGGCAAACCGCCACCTAGGGAAGGAGAGGGGAGGGTGAAAAGAAAAAAGGTAACAAGGATGGGGAAATGGTCACTGCCATGGAAGTCATCAAGAACCTGCCATGTGAAATTCAAGTAAAGTGACAACAAGCAAAGAAAAAATCAAGACAGGAAAGGGTGCAGTCCAAGAGTCCAAATGAGTGGGCTCATCAGAATTCCTAAGAGACAGGGAAGAAGAGAGGATGAGCGGTTCGAGAAGGCGACCCCGGGTGCTTGTCAGAACATCACCCCAGAGGGTATGTCGACAACTGAAATCACCCAGCAGGAGCACAGACTCTGGCAAGGAGTCCACTAGGTGTTTAAGATCGGGAAGAGAAAGGGGCACATTTGGGGGGAGATAAATGGAACAAACTGTGTACCATTTACGCACAAAGACACGGGCAACAGAACATTGGAGAGGTGATGGAAAAAGTAAGGGGATGAAGGGAACATCAGAACGAATCAAAAGCAGAAAAGTTATTGGTCCCAGCAAAATCTGAAGGGGGGGGGGGCAGGGGGAGAGAAAGGAGTAATCACGGAAGCGACCAGGACGAGCACCAAGCATCGGCTCCTGGAGACGGACACAAAGGAGCGAAAACTGTGAAATCAAAAGTTGGAGTTTATGGAAATTGGCGTAATATCCATGAATATTCCATTGAAGAACAGACATCGACAAAAAGAGAAAGGACAGGAACAGAGAACAATGAAGAAAAAAGGTTAAAATGGAACACAGCATGTCAAAGAAGTGCAGGATCAGGATCAGGGTCAGCGAAGTCAGGGATAGTGGGCATGGGTAAACTGAGTAAAGATGGAGGGAAGGGAGTGGGAGGACAGACCACAGGCAGATGAGCAGGGTCCAGAGGAGGAGGCAACCGAGAGGGACTGTCAAGGACAGCAGGAGGGGCAGAAACCGGGGAGCACACCTCAGCAAGGGCAGGAACCGAGAGGGTAGCAGGGGCCAAAGAAACCTCCAAAGCAGGAACAGGGGGCTCGACCACCGAAATGGGAGAGGTGGAGTGATAGTCAGAGGTAGGGGGCGAGGATGAAAGTGAAGCTTTCTTACCAGCCAGGGAGGAGGAAGGAGATAAGCCAGGCTTTCGCTTCTAACTCAGAGACAGGTGTTCCAGCAGCAACGTACTGGGCAACAGACTCAAACGTCTCAACAGAAGAAGAATGAGAGCGAACAACACGATGATCACTAGGAGAAGGATGGACATCAGCCTGCACAGACAGGCGGCGTGGAGAGCTAAGAGAGGAGAAGGATGGGAAGGAGGATCAAAGGGAGTTGAGAAAGAAGACACAGGAGACATGACAGACTGGGTAGAAAGAAGGGGAACCCCAGACAGAGAACCAGGAGGGGGACCCTTCGGGTCAGAATGTAAAGGAACAGGGGAGCAGGCGGTGAGCGTATCTGGGTCTAAGGCCTGGAAACTGTTGTGAGACTGAGGAAGGTGGGAAGGACGAGGAGAGGAAGAGTGCAACACGTGAGCGTAAGAAACCCCAGCGAAAGGGGAAGGAGGGGGATGGTGAACTTGGCGCCTCGCCTCAGGAAAAGACAAATGTTCCCAGTGCTTCAAGTTGAGGACAGCTGCCTCATGTTTGTAATGGATACACGCGCGAGAGAAGGTAGGGTGGGCATCACCGTAATTGAGGCAGCGAGCCTGGGGAGAAATGCACTCCGACTTAAAGTGACCTTCGTTCCCACACATAGGGCAGACAGAGAGAGAATACTGGAGCATTTGAGGGCACCATGTCTGAACTTCCAGCATTTATTACAAAGCCGAGAAGAGGGTATGTACTCCTGAATGGAGCATCTGGCACCAGCAAGAATAACAGAGGGCGGAAGTGTCCAACCATCAAAGGTAATTTTCACAAGCCGAAGGGACAGACGGTGACGGCCACGAGGGGGTCGTGAACGTGTAAACCTGGAGAACAGAATGGTCTTGAGCCTCGAGGACATGTTTAATATCCTCGTGGCAGTCCTTGAGGTTCCTAATACCGGTTGTAACATGGTGTGGGAGGAGAACAGTGCCAACACTGGCACTTAACTGAGCATTCTTGGAGACCCGAACAGGGGGGTCACCTCAATGTAGGACAAAGGCGCCAAGTGGACAGCTGCATCCCAAGAAGAAGCAGCAACAACATGCGTACCGAGATGGGTGGGGTTAAAAGTAACAGAGGCATCTACTGAATCAACAAGGTGCTTATGGAGGGAGAAATTGTCAGGAGTAGTATCTAAATGATGGAGGTCAAAGTACTTAGTCCACGTAGCAAGATCAAACAAGGCATGGTATGAATTGGTATGGGAAGGAAGCATGCGAGAGCAGCCATGGCGGGGACGGTGGTGAGAACCCTCTAGAGAGAGAGAGGGGGGTCATAAGGTGCAGTAGTCACAATGAGAGATGGAATCGTACTAGGGGACGAGGTAGTCACCACAGGGGGCTTGGGGCTCAACCCAACCACAGAAGAGGAAGGGGAGCGGGGGAGTAGTCCAGTCTGGGCCCAATGTAGTGGGGGCTACAGAGCCCAGTCTTCCAGCACAGTCCGACTCAGGGGCCTGGTCACCCACCCCCCATGAGCCTGGGAAAGAGAAGTCGTTTCATTATCCATGCAGCAGTCTTTCTAAAAGTTTGGGGCCTGGAACCAAGGGATACCACCTACCAGGGCAGCCAGGGAGGCTGAGCGCGGGCCAGTGCAGGAAGGGTGCATCGTCCCCAGCGGTGCCTCCCCCCTTTTTAACAAGGAGTCCTACTGCATAGTTCATTCTCCCACACTGGTGCAAAGACCCCACTCCCCCTATTGCCCCAGCCTGGACACCCAGCCATCCATTCAGGGCTACCCCTCCAGCGGGCAGTCCGATGGCTCACAAGCCCCCTACGTGGTGCCCATCTGCATGTACAACACACAAAGAGGGGACAGGAGAGGGGGCAAAGGCAACCCTCACTAGTCCCAGGGTGGTGTACATGAGCCCCTCACCATGACAAGGTGACACCACAGAGGGAAGAGGCGAGAAGAGCAGATGTACTCCTGAATACAGCATCTGGCACCAAGAGTTACGGAAGACGGAAAGGACCTATCAAAAGTGATTTTCATTACACAAAGAGACTGGCCACGACGACCACGAGGGAGAGCGAGTAACATATTAATAAGGAGGATAGAATGGCCTTGGGCCTCAAGGACATGTTTATTATGGTAGTCTTTAAGTTCCTTATCACCAGTCGCTACATGGTATGGGAGAATAACTGTGCCAATCCTGGTATTTATTTAACCAGGCATTTTTTGATATTCGAACCGGTGTCTCCCCAATGCAGGACAACGAGGCTAAGTGGACAGCTGCTTCCCGAGAAGGAGCTGCAACAACACGTGTACCAGTATGGGTGGGGTTAAAAGTGACAAAGGTATCCACCAAATCAACTAGAGTAGGAGTAATTAGGTCAAGTGGAGGAGTAGGTCTGTATATTAAAGAGGAGCTGGAATGCACAGAGCTCCTGAACTTGACCAATGAGGTGGTAGAGGTACTTGGAATCAAGGTAGAGAATATAAATCTAATTATTATTCTAATATACAAACTGCCAGATGCAACAGTTCAGGAATTCACTGAGCAGATCCACAAAATAGAAAATAGCCTTGGTAACCTAGCAAACCCAGTACCAGATATTATCTTCCTTGGAGACTTCAATCTACCCAGTTTACAATGGAGAATAGTAAACAGTAATACTATAGCATGAAATCAACCTGGAAATAACCAATCACAGGTCAGAGAACTACTGAGATTCTGTGACAAATTCTCGCTCAGTCAGCAGATTGCAGAACCGATTAGGAATGAGAACACGCTGGACCTCATATTCACGAACAATATCATTGCTCATTGAAGTGGAAACTAACATTAATAACGGTAGTAGGCCCAAGAGAAACAACAAGCGAGAAGGGCTATTCAACAAATTAAATTTTAATAATAAAAGGATAGACTCGGAGAAAATAAACAAGGAACTTACAACATTATATGGGAAAATGTTTAAGTAATAAAAATCCTACACAAGGTCCAACGTAGAAAGAGAACGCAGACGACATTACAAAAGAAGAAAAAATTTAACAGAAATGCTGAAGCAGAGCCTCAAAGCTCTCCGAATGTACTCGCTAGAAAGACGATGGGAGAAATATCAAATAATATACAAGTGGGAAAATACTGGAGGGCCAGGTCCCAAATCTGCACTGTAAAATAACAACATACTGGAGTGAACAATATGGTAGAAAATGCAGAGTACTGTACAACCAGTGAAGAGCAGGGGTGCCATAGGCACAATTAGAGAGAACTATATGAACATCATAGGTCCATGGTAGTTTCACATCCTCCCAGCGAGCATAAGAAATATTGCCGGAACAACCGTGGACATATTCAAGAGGAAACTAGATAGTTTCCTCCAACGAGTGCTGGACCAACCTGGCTGCGGTGGGTATGTGGGCCTGCGGGCTGCTGCAAGCAACAGCCTAGTGGACCAAACTCTCACAAGTCAAGCCTGGCCTCGGGCCGGGCTAGGGGAGTAGAACTCCCAGAACCCCATCAACTAGGTGTTTATGGATGAATAAATCATCAGGACGAGTAGAATTAACATGACTGAGATTAAAATACTTAGTCCATGTAGCAGGACCAAACAAAGCTTGGAAGGTATTAGAACCGGAAGGAATCGTGCGAGTGTGACTGCGGAGAGGACGGCACCGAGCACCCTCAGTAAGAGGGGGGGGGGGTAAAAGGCGCAGTTTTTACAATGAGAGATGAAGCCACTCCATGTGATGAGGTGGTCATTACTGGGGGCTTGGGGCTCAACCCTGCCACAGAGGTAGAAGGGGAGCAGAGAGGGGTTAGGTTAGTCGGGACCTGGTAGACCAAGCTCTCACAAGTCAAGCCTGGCCTCGGGGATTAGAAAAACTCCCAAAACACCATCAAGTGGGTATCAAGCAGGGAAAGTCTGGAGCTGCTTGGTCTGGGACCAAAGTAGCTGGGGTTACAGAGCCCGGCTTTCCATCACAATCCGACTCGGGGCCCTGGTCTCCCACCCCACATTTGAGAAGTTAAAAGTAAGTGTCAGATATCAGCATGTAAATGAACAGGTAAACATATCATCAACAAACAAGCCCCCATACCCACCATGGCGGCACAATTAGAGGATAGGACACCTGATAAGACGTGGGCCTCCCCAGGGGTGCATCGTAGATATATGCCCTGCAATCACCACTTTAAGAACCATCAGTCCGTCAAGGTTGGGCTCAGCAATGAAGGAAAAGAGTGACAATAAAAGTGTCCCTTTGCTCAACAGTTTCGGGTACCACAGTTTTACGGGCAAAAGACTGTGCCTCATCTAACATCCAGTGTCAAAACAGAAGACGACATCTAAAAGAATGATCAAGAATAGCAAAAAGTCGCTGGGAAATAGCAATTAAAAAGGAGAATTGGGAAGGAAAATTAAACTCAGTAGGAAAAAGCATTCAGCACAATTAGTGAAGAAGGCAGCAGGAGCATAAGGCTTCAAAAGGACAGAGGACACTGTCCCATGGAGCATCACACTCTAGCATCTGCCAACAAAGCCCCCTCACGATGGCAACAGGCTGGAAAGGGAGGGAGAGATGAAAAAGATGAGAGGGTGAAGAATACTGCTCGGTGAGACACCAGTGTTAATGGGTAGAGTGGGAAAATTGGAATCATTCACAGATACATACTGGAGTCTGTCACTGAGGTAAGATTGTAGGTACTGGAGGGAGTGACCTCTTACTCTGTAATGTTTCAATTTAAGAAAGTTAATGTGTTTACAGTGTCAAAACGTCTTATGTAGGTCAACAAATAAATGAATAAGGTACTCATTTCTTCCAAAAGCTGCATAAATTAATCATACAAACTGGGCATGATTGGTCCTTTTTTGGTCCTGAAGCCATTATGGCAAGAACTAAGTATAAATAGGAGTAAGGCTGCATGTAAATTAACTCTTTAAAATATTTTAGACAAAATCGGCAGAATTGATTTTGGTCTATAATTGTTGACTTCAGTGAGATTGCTGCTTTTATAGACTAAGGTTACTCTTGCTTTTTTCTCAAAATATCAGGAAAGGTTTAGAGTTCAAATAATTTGTTGTAGAGCAATGCAATGGCTGGAGCTAAAAATCTAGAGACTTTTTGTAAATTAGGGGTGGAATCTCAACATACAGTATCTATGCATGGGGTTCATTCATCCACTGCAAACTACCTCAAGCCCATCATCACCCAATGAAAATCTGCTATCAGAACAATAAAACTGTCTTCAAACAACACACAACCTCTCTGTTTAAATCCCTGAACATGCTACATATACACTCGCTCTACACATTCTCTTGTACTATTTACAAGTACAAAACCTTGTTCCTAAATGCTAACCCTGATCTGAAACTCTCCATTGATAGACGTAATAGAACCCACAAGCACCACAACATATATATCTCTTTGATATAATTTTTTTATATAAATTGACAGTCAGGATAATATAATTGCCAATCAGACTAATATAACTTTGAATCAGGGTTTTTCACCCACAGGGTTATTGATCAATAGAACTGCCGACCCACCAAAGCCATAACTGCCAAAACTGTGCTGAATTTCAAAATATACCTGGAAAAAATCATGAAGGCAAACTGGGAGGGAAAAGGGAACCTTCAGCAAGCCGACGACTTCCTGTTCTCATTGAGGCCACTCGGGTTAGTGGCCCTCAGGTAAATCGGGTAAAATATTATTCCCAGACAATTACAGCATAACTGATAAAGTTAGGCTAGAGTAATAAATTTCTGGTAAATTTAGAGTGATAAATTTTTAGAGTAATATAAATTTAAATTTCATATTAACTTGACTGACAGCTATAATGCCAATTAGCATTCAATATACTCTTCGGTGAAATATTTATAATCAAGAGTAGAACTCATAAATAGGCCTAAACAAAAAATAAAAAATGGACATCAGTTTGCATATGAATCTGATGAGAAAATTCCTGGATTAATATACATTTCCTTACCAATCAAATGATCTCACCTTAAGTACGTCTCAGATTGTCTTCTTCACCAACTCCAATGCTAAATAATATTACAACAAAAATGTCCATAACTTAGCTACAGAGTATATAACATTTTAAATGAATTTCCACAGGAAGCAAAAAAAGGAAGCGCATTATTTACATATATATGAAGAAAAACATTTAAAGCTTTGTTTTACCTTTGCTAAATTAAAGAGATATTTCTATACAGTACTTATAAGCAATTTTGAGTTTTCCTAGTGACAGCTTCTCTAGTTCTTGCTTGGTCATCTAACTTTCATAAAAGAACAATATAATAAAATATCTTTTATATCTTTACCTTTCATTGTGAAGTGTATTTGTCAAACAAAATATAATTACCTCTGAAGAACATCCAACTGACATTGTGATAGCACACTGTTAGATTCAAGGTAAGTTAATATACCATTGTGTGCCTCATTATCCTTCAACATTCTCTTAATTATCTTCCACACTCAATGTGTTTAGCCTATTATTTGCATGTATCATGTTGTGCCTCTTCATACTTCCAAGTTGACTAAATCTCTTTCCACACTCTGGACACTCGTGAGGTTTATCACCTGAATGCACTAACATGTGAGTCTTCATACTTCCACGCTGACTGAATCTCTTCCCACACTCTGGACACTCATGCAGTTTCTCACCTGAATGCACTAACATGTGCTGTATTATAGATCCACGTTCTCTAAATTTTTTACCACACTCGGCACATTGAAAAGGTCTCTCATTCGCATGCACCTTCCTGTGAGTCTTCATACTTCCAAGATGCCTGAATCTTTTCCCACACTCTGGACATTTATTAGGTTTATCATCTGAATGCACTAACATATGAGTCTTCAAATGTCCACGATGACTGAATCTCTTCCCACACTCTGGACACTCATGAGGTTTATCACTTGAATGCACTAACATGTGAGTCTTCATATTTCCACGCTCACTGAATATTTTCCCACACTCTGGACACTCGTGAGGCTTCTCACCTGAATGCACTAACATGTGAGTCGTCATATTTCCACGTTTACTGAATCTCTTCCCACACTCTGGACACTCGTGAGGCTTTTCACCTGAATGTACTAACATGTGAGTCGTCATATTTCCACGTTGACTGAATCTCTTCCCACACTCTGGACACTCGTGAGGCTTGTCACCTGAATGCACTAACATGTGAGTCTTCATACTTCCAAGACTGAATCTCTTCCCACACTCTGGACACTCGTGAGTTTTGTCACCTGAATGCACTAACATGTGCCTTATTATAGTTCCACGATCTCTAAATTTTTTGCCACACTCGGCACATTGAAAAGGTCTCTCATCCGCATGCACCATCCTGTGCTTCTTCATAATTCCAAGATGACCGAATCTCTTCCCACACTCTGGACACTCATGAGGTTTATCACCTGAATGCACTAACATGTGAGTCGTCATACTTCCACGTTGACTGAATCTCTTCCCACACTCTGGACACTCATGAGGTTTATCACCTGAATGCACTAACATGTGAGTCGTCATACTTCCACGTTGACTGAATCTCTTCCCACACTCTGGACACTCATGAGGTTTATCACCTGAATGCACTAACATGTGAGTCTTCACACTTCCAGGACGGGTGAATACCTTCTGACACTGTGGACACTGGTGAGTCTTCATCTTCTTTATGACAGGTGGAGTTTGTGTGAAGGTTTTCTCCCCCGGATGTTGGGAGAAGCGTCAAGGCTTGAGTGTTGTTTCTTAGAGTTAGACTTGATGTGAGCACTTGGCGGTCAATGGTGGTGCTTCTTCTTTATGATAGGTACAGTTTGTGTCAAGGTTTTCCCTTAATGCTCGTGCTGGACATCACCGGCGGACGCTGCTAAAATGGCGGCGGTTGTCTACCCTCTCATCACCTGAGCGTTCCAATGTTTTTGTCTGGTTCCACATATCATTTTTCCTACTACTTATTTTTGTTTATAAGTGATCATTTACAATTAACACTTGTATTTATATTCATGTTTTTCAATCAAAGAATGTACTTGAAATTGTTTCTTTAAACATAAAGCCACACGATTATACTTTTTGAAGGAAATAGCTCTCCCATAGTGGATGCACTACATGCGCAGAGTTGACCAACAATAGTTTCATATTCTTTTTTACCTATATATAAATATATATTGGAAAAGAAGTTCCTGTAAAATAGTCTAATAGGGGGTATAGGTGTTGAGTTAGTTGTCTCTTCAGAGGTTGCATGGCGTTTCACTTTCCTTCTTAACAATATGCCTTCAGCCGAACAAGTCTATGTGGGTGGGGACGAGGACAGGACCTAGATTCAGGAAGCTCTGTGTATTTCTTCGTAAGTGGGTTTGCTACGAAGGTTCCTAAGTGCGCCCTAAGAAGATGCTTAGGTGCGATTCAATAAGGTATACTTAGGAAGAAAAATTGTTGGTTCACCTGCGTGCCGATAGAGGTCACTACTGTGTTTCGTTTGGCCAATCAGAGAGCAGCAACATTCTTCATATTGAAGATTTAGCGCTGGCTTATCGCAGCTCTACTGCCTCCTATTTACGTCGAATTTTCTTATAAAATTAGTATATTCCGAAGTAAAACAATGTTTTTTTCAACTTCTACAGCCAGCACCGACATTGTAGTAAACAAATATGTTACATTTGTTGTTTACCTACGTAATTCTAAAAGATACTGTGTAGCTGTCCTTGTTGCTCGGAAGATGCGCTGACAATTATTGTATATATTTACTGAATTTACCCAAGGGCCACTAACTATCTAGTGACCTCGAAGAGGACAGAAAGCCGGCGGCTTGTTGAAGGGCCCGCCAATTGTCTTAATTATATTTTTTAGCTGGAATTTGGCATTTACGGCTTCAGCGGGTAGGCGGTTCCATGGGTTTATAGCCCTCTTGGAAAAAAAACATCTGTTTTCAGTCCTACTTGAGAGAACATACTCTCCAACACTATATCTGTGATTGTCCTGTTATCAGTGACTTCATACCAAATGGTATGAGGTATTTTGAGCTCTGTAATTACTTCATACACTCAGGAATATTGGAAGATATTCTTGTGCTGCACCCAGATTTTGCCAGTGGAGGCTAATAGATCAGCATTAAGTATTTTGTTCTCTCCTAATTCCATGTATGACTGGCCATCCTGTGAGGTGAGCTTGTAGCTGGTTTTTTATCTACACTGTGTGGTCCTTTATACAGACCCAGCAAACACAGAACGTTTGTGGACGTTTTTAAATGGTTCCACAAAGGTAATACTGTAACTTTTGACATAAATACGTATATCTGACATTCTTAAAACCAAAGGATATAACTAAAAACATATATTCTTATGACACAGTTTTTTAAGATTTATGTAAAAATTTAAAAATAATAGTAAATGCTATGGTATTATAATGTTTTCATGCTTTATATTTAAGAATAAATAATTTTCAGTCAACATTTAGTTTTTTTTGTTTACTTTCTGTAAAGCTATCCAATTTACGTTCTTATAACATAAATATAACATTTATATGACGTCAGTATAACGTTATTTACACGACATCATTACGTTATTATGATGTTATATTAACGTATAATTCCTGTATGAAAACCAGAATATATATTGAACTTTATGTTTTAAACATTGTAAAGTTATCATAAAACTTGGAATAAGACGGTAAGCATGCTTTACTTATGAAAATATACAAACAAATCAACAAAAACATTTTAACATAAAAAACATAAACATAACATAAATTAATTGCATGCATGGGAGTTAACTGGAACTCTGTAATATTGCATACATGAACCTTAAGGTACAAACCCAGTGTATTTACTCATGCAGTTCTTTCCTAAATCTAAATTTTTCAAATTTTTACACTTTGTTTCGAGTTCTGTCTTGTGTTGCTACTTTTAATACCCCATTAATGTCCCCTTTGTTATGTCCATTCATCCCATTGTGCACCTCTACCATATGTCACTCCTAATTCTTTGCTTTTCTAGAGAATGTAATATAAGCTTTGACAATCTTTCTTCATATGACAGGTTAACAGGTAGAACAAAGATTACCATTTATATATGGATAACTATTATAAGTCGGTTTGAATGAGTGAATTGCTGCTTGAAGATAGGTATATACACGTGTGGTACTATCAGATTGCATCGTGGTGAGCCTAAAACCCTTCAGATCCAAGCAAAGGGTAAAATGCCAGCAGATACAATTGCGAACACATTGATACCAAAATGAAAGACATATGACGAGAATTGAGGTAACCAAAGTGAAAAGTGTGTTCACATTACATTGCACTAGAGTGCTCCCAGGTTACTTTCTCTCACTTTCTCTGTTTTGTGTGGATGGTCCGCCGTGCTTTCATCACGTCAGCGGGTGGAGCACGCTGCTGTTTTTGACATTTCATGCATAAATTCCGGTTGGACATTCTATTGCGAACACATTGATACCAAAATGAAAGACCTAAGATGACAATTGAGGTGACCAGAATGAAAAGAGTGTATACATTTTATCGCTCTTGTGCGCTCCCTGGTAACACGCTCTCGCTTTCTCTGTTTGTTGCGGATGGTAAGCCGGGCTTTTGGAGTTTATATGCCTTTAGTCCTGTAGAGAATTCTATTGCGAACACATTGATGCTAAATTGAAAAACCTAGGATGAGAATTGAGGTAACAAAGTTGAAAAGGGTATACACTTTTCAGTATTATCACGCTCAGCTTTCTTTTTCTGGTACCCTTGGCCTACATTCATCTTGTCGGCGAGTGGAGCGCGCTGCTGTCTTTGACATTATATGCACATAGTTCTGTTGGGAATTCTATTGCGAACGCATTGATACCAAAATGAAAGACATAGGACGAGAATTAAGGTGACAAAGTTGAAAAGAGTATACACTTTTCAGTATTTCCGCACACTACCAGGGAATGTCCAAAAAAAAATGGAGAGAGTGGAGGGGTAACTTGCCCAAAACGCGAAATTGTTTGGGGAGATTAACTTTCGTTCAATACTATTATGCAAGAGGAGCGACACATCTATGGTTCATCCAATAAAATCAGCAGACTTCTAGATGTTACTACTGCTCGGCTTAGACTCGGTTACAAGTATTTCTGGGAATTCTCATTATCTGCCGATGTAGACCTGACCAAATGTTAACTGTCAACAAAATTATTCGCACACCCTCCGTCACTATGTGATAGTGAATTCAGAGACAATTTTATAACCAATGTACCAACGATGTGTCAATATTTCATTCAAAATTATCTGGTACCAGAAATTTTAGCCAAATATCCCCAGTTTGCTAACTGTAAGTAGTAACAAAGTGATTGTAACCTATCCACCGCTGCCCACTGGATGAGGGGCGGTGTGCAGGACAAACATATCAATTGTGACACTAGCTCTCCACATATGTCAGTTGCTTAATTTAGAAACTGTACTTGTGATCGATCTCGAACCCATTGTTGATGTGACGACTTATACTGAATTTTGTAACTAGCTCATCAAGATTGTAACTTGCTTAGCTAAATGAATTGTGGGGTTCAGTCCCTGAGCCCATTATGTGCCTCTGCAACCCTTTCCACTACTGCCCACAAGATGGGTATGGGGTGCATAATAAATGAACTAAACTAACTTTAAGGCATCCTGAAAGAAAGCTTGGAGGGCTTGAAAAATTGCAGAACGAAGCCGTGAGGATAATCCTTGGGTGCCCTCGTACCACAAAGATACTTAATATGAGAAAGGAACTTAATATTCCGAGCGTTGTTTATCGTGTTACTGAAAATAACTGTCAAATTGGTATAAAAATGCTTAGGCTAGCTCATCCTAACCCTTGCACAGAAGCCCTCCAGAATTTCTTTATTGAATGTTGAAAACAACCCTCAAGTTGACTATTTCCGTAACAGCATGCACTCCTGTATGCTAATCCCCACAATCACCAAGCCCACCCGAGTCACTCAAACATCTGCCACTACCCTGGATCACCTTTGGACTAATATAACAGCTCCCCTTACATCTGGGGTAATTTATGACAGAACAACTGACCACTATCCTACTTTCCTCATAGCAAACATTGACACATCACCACCAGAAACCAAAAAACTTTCATTCAGGCTACATAGTGAATCAGCTTTAGGCAATCTCTCTAATGCACTTCACAATATTAACTGGGAATCTGAATTTAATAATTCACAGGATATAAACTCATCAACTAACCTCTTTCTCTACAAAACTCTAAGCCTCTACAACACTCACTGTCCCCTCCTTACCAAACAAGTAACTGATAAAAGAAAAAATAACCCGTGGCTCACAAGTGGCATAATTAAATCAATCAACAAAAAACATGAATACGAAAAGAAATTTAGGAGTGGCCTAATTCCAATGGAAGTAGTTAAAAGGTACGCGTCAGTGCTTACCAGTATCATAAGAAAAGCAAAACTTTCATACTATGAGACTAGATTCAAAGAAGCAAAGGCAACATGAAAAGCACATGGAATACCATCTCTAACATCCTGGGAACTAAACAACACTCCCACAACCAGATAACACTCTCTAAGGATGGCCTTACACTGTCATCTGACTTAGAAATGGCGAATGAATTTAATAGCTTCTTTTCATCGATTGGTGCTAACCTTGCAAGTAAAATCCCACAGAGTCAGACACATATCAACACATATCTCTCAGGCAGCTATCCAAACTCTCTTCTCCTCTCACCAGTCAGCCCGTCAGATGTTGTGTCCATCATACATTCACTAAAAACCAAAGCTGGGAACATCAGTGAAATCCCATCCATTGTATACAAGAGCGCCTCCCATATGCCCTTGCACCACCTTATAGCTCTGCTGTTCAACAAATCCCTTGAGTGTCATACCTTCCCTGATATCCTTAAAAACGCAAGAGTAACGCCAGTTCATAAAGGAGGTAGTGGATTATGTTGCATCTCTGCTTGCCTTGATGACTGAAAGAAAGCTTAAAGGGCTTGAAAACTTGCAGAACGAAGCCTTGAAGATAATCCTTGGATGTCCCTAGTACCACAAAGATACTTAACATGAGGAAGGAACTTAATATTAACTTAATAATAGAATATGAGTGCATATTCTACTGCATTACTATTTGTAATGATCCTCATATTGTGCTTCAGTAATCCAATGTATAACCCTGAGATGTTTTCCTAATTGTACTTAGGATTCCTTGTTCATTATTGTGTATTGTTCTGATCTGCTTTTGTGTCGAAATTCTTGCATCGTACCTGTAAACAATTTTTTGACAATTTTACTGTAATTATCCTACTTAAAATCATCTGTACTTGTAAAGTAAAGCTGTAATGTACCTGTTAAACACTTTTTATCAATTTTACATTTAATTATTTATCTAAAACTCTGTTTAAGAATTTGCTCAAAGATTAGTTTAAGGACTTGCCCGAAACTCTATATATGCAAGCTAGTGGTTTTACAAGATTATAATTCTAACTTAAGCTCTATATGTTGTCTCTTAACCCCCAATGTACGTTCTTGTATATATATATATAAATAAAATAAATAAATAACGAGGGATCGAGGCATTAATGCGCAGTACGTGCTTCCCTCATCTGTGACGTCACAGCGCCATCTGACTACAGCATAAACACAGGCGGCCATTTTATGTTCCACCAAGATTAAAAAAAAAAAATAATTTTGCCCCGAGGGGCGAGTTTATTGGGCAGCGCCCAATGTGTTCGCAATAGAATGTTCTACAAGAACATGTATAAAATAAGTGACACAGAGATTATTGATGTGTGTATTTGTGTGGGTGATTATAAATATGCATGTGTATGTATATATGTATACGTATATATATATATATATATGTACATGTATGTATGAGAGTGTGTACATGTATATATAACATTAATAATTTTGTAACTAGCGTCAAAAATTGTTATTTGCTTAGCTAAACAAACTAGAGAGTTCAGTTCCTGAACCCATTATGTGCCTCTGTAATCCTTTACACCACCGCCCACGGGATGGGTATGGGGTGCATAATAAAGAAAGAAATTGAAATAATAAGGGCATGAAATGTATCAACATAAAACATTAATGTTAATGGCCATCAGGTAAAATCAGGTTATTATTTGTAAAGAATTTAAATGAGTTAAACTAAATACGAACTTAATATGTTTTGCTAACGCAAAAATATATTCCCGAGGTATTGTAATTGCAAATAAATATTTAATACAATTATTTGTATCATTTTTTTTATTTTAGATTTCCGTATTGCTTGATAATATATAATAGCGTTTAGATAATGCTAGCGCTGGACATTCTTTAGGCTCGTTGCATGTTGTGGTAGTCGCCGCCATTTTAAAACCGTGTCGAGAGGGACGGCTGCTGGCTTATCTACAAACTCCTGCTGCATCTTCAATAGTTAAGGTAACTGTTTTCTTTTATTTGCTCTCAGACATGTGTAGTATATTTATAAGCTTGTGGTGGTAGGCTGGATGGTGTGTTGATGGCCCTGGCTGGAGGTGTGTTGATGGTGGTGTTGTGTTGATGGCCCTGAAGGTGTGTTGGTGGCCCTGGCTGGATGGTGTGTTGGTGGCCCTGGCTGGAGGTGTGTTGGTGGCCCTGGCTGGAGGTGTGTTGGTGGCCCTGACTGGAGGTGTGTTGATGGCCCTGAAGGTGTGTTGGTGGCCCTGGCTGGATGGTGTGTTGGTGGCCCTGGCTGGAGGTGTGTTGGTGGCCCTGGCTGGAGGTGTGTTGGTGGTGGTGTTGTGTTGATGGCCCTGGAGGCGTGTTGATGGCCCTGGCTGGAGGTGTGTTGGTGGCCCTGGCTGGAGGTGTGTTGATGGCCCTGAAGGTGTGTTGGTGGCCCTGGCTGGATGGTGTGTTGGTGGCCCTGGCTGGAGGTGTGTTGGTGGCCCTGGCTGGAGGTGTGTTGGTGGCCCTGGCTGGAGGTGTGTTGATGGCCCTGAAGGTGTGTTGGTGGCCCTGGCTGGAGGTGTGTTGGTGGCCCTGGCTGGAGGTGTGTTGATGGCCCTGACTGGAGGTGTGTTGATGGCCCTGAAGGTGTGTTGGTGGCCCTGGCTGGAGGTGTGTTGGTGGCCCTGGCTGGAGGTGTGTTGATGGCCCTGAAGGTGTGTTGGTGGCCCTGGCTGGAGGTGTGTTGGTGGCCCTGGCTGGAGGTGTGTTGGTGGCCCTGGCTGGAGGTGTGTTGATGGCCCTGAAGGTGTGTTGGTGGCCCTGGCTGGAGGTGTGTTGGTGGCCCTGGCTGGAGGTGTGTTGGTGGCCCTGGCTGGAGGTGTGTTGGTGGCCCTGGCTGGAGGTGTGTTGGTGGCCCTGGCTGGAGGTGTGTTGGTGGCCCTGGCTGGAGGTGTGTTGATGGCCCTGGCTGGAGGTGTGTTGGTGGCCCTGGCTGGAGGTGTGTTGGTGGCCCTGGCTGGAGGTGTGTTGGTGGCCCTGGCTGGAGGTGTGTTGGTGGCCCTGGCTGGAGGTGTGTTGGTGGCCCTGGCTGGAGGTGTGTTGGTGGCCCTGGCTGGAGGTGTGTTGGTGGCCCTGGCTGGAGGTGTGTTGATGGCCCTGGCTGGAGGTGTGTTGGTGGCCCTGGCTGGAGGTGTGTTGGTGGCCCTGGCTGGAGGTGTGTTGATGGCCCTGGCTGGAGGTGTGTTGATGGTGGTGTTGTGTTGATGGCCCTGGAGGCGTGTTGATGGCCCTGGAGGTGTGTTGGTGGCCCTAGCTGGAGGTGTGTTGATGGCCCTATATATACATATATATATATATATATATATATATATATATATATATATATATATATATATATATATATATATGTCGTACCTAATAGCCAGAACGCACTTCTCAGCCTACTATTCAAGGCCCGATTTGCCTAATAAGCCAAGTTTTCATGAATTAATGTTTTTTCGTCTACCTAACCTACCTAACCTAACCTAACCTAGCTTTTTTTGGCTACCTAACCTAACCTTACCTATAAATATAGGTTAGGTTAGGTTAGGTAGGGTTGGTTAGGTTCGGTCATATATCTACGTTAATTTTAACTCCAATAAAAAAAAATTGACCTCATACATAGAGAAAAGGGTTGCTTTATCATTTCATGAGAAAAAAATTATAGTAAATATATTAATTCAGGAAAACTTGGCTTATTAGGCAAATTGGGCCTTGAATAGTAGGCTGAGAAGTGAGTTCTGGCTACTAGGTACGACATATATATATATATATATATATATATATATTATATTATGAATATCAGAGGTCCCAGGACAATTATTGTGCATGTGTAGTATGTATATTTATGTAGTATATTTGGCATATTTAATGGCATTTAGTTAATGCCACTTAGTGGCATGTCTCTGCACCGTTTCCAGTTTGTTGATATGCTTTCTAAGATATGGGCACACCATACAACTGCTGCATACTCCAACTTTGGTGTAACAAAAAGTTGTGAACAATTTCAAAATTTCTGTTGAAGAAATCCTGTTTCCTAGTTCTGCATCTGTTTTGGTATAACACCTCCTTTTTTACTAGGCCTGCAATTATGAATGCCTTTATAACCAGCTAAGTTGTAGAGTTGGGTATAGTCTTTACTTAGCCAAGTTTCTGTTAAAATGAGGGTCCGTCTAATTACCACAAGCTACCACAAGCTACACAAGCTTCACAAAGCTTCCTGGCAATACGTTAGTAATGAATAAATATAATAGGTTAGGTTGACCCAACTTAACCTAACCGACGCTTGGATCGTCGACTTGATTTGGCGTCACCAGCTCTTTATTTTCGTCTAATTTCTTTATAAAAAGATCCTTTTTCAGATTAAAATTATGTTTTTTCGTGTTGTACATTCAGCACCAACATTATAATGAGTAAATATATCATATTTATTCATTACTAACGTATTGCCAGGAAGCTGAGTGGGTAGGTCTCGATAAATTTCCTGGTATAATATTATTGTTTGCTATTCTCCATCTTAGACTAGGCAAGTTGAAGTCACCTAGGAAGATAATATGAGGTATCGAGTTCTCCATTTTGTTTATCTGTTCTGTGAATTCCTCGGCCGTTGCATCTGGCGGTTTGTATATTAGAATAATCACTAAATTTATTTTCTCTATTTTTAATCCCAATACCTCTACCACCTCATTTGTAATGTTAAGGAGCTCCGAGCATACAAGGTCTTCCATAGTATACAGACCCACTCCTCCATGTGACCTAATTTTCCTATCACAGTTGTGTACTTTTCGAGACTACATTTCAAATATTCCCTAACATATATGGCTTCTCCCCCCTCTTTGTGTAAAATAGTTTAAATCCATTTATGGGACATTCAGCAAATAGTTCTCTATTTTTTACATTCATCAATGTTTCGGTACGTGCAATAGTATGTATTGTTTCATTGCAGATAACAGCATTTAAATTTTTTTTGTTTCTTAGACTTAGACTCGTACTACCAAGTTGCTGTTGGCAATTGGATAATTTTTTTATGAAGTCATTTGTTATTTTTTCCCCTACTTTAGTAATTTATGCTTTTGATCTCAATTAGTTTTATATCCTAGCTTTTTAATTTTTTCCCCTTATATATTGCCATCTTATCTGTCTGCTTTACATGGCTTAAGCAGAGTCATGTCTGCTTAAGCCTTTGTTATTTTACTAATTTACCTGTTTTAATTATTATTTGTTTTCAAAGTTTAGTTTACCCCATTTTATTTGCTTTTTGCAGTACAATACTTTACTAATAATCTTGTAATAGTAATTGGTAATGTAGCACTTGGCCTTTCTCCTTCAGAATGTATGCACACATTATAGAAATAAGAAGAGAATACCACACAAGATGGCAGCGTATGTCACGGGCCAAAAAGCGACGCCTAAAAGAACAGGTAAACCTCGAAGTCTTTCAGAGGTTGATAGATGGAAAGCGACTGAATACAGGCAACTCCTTCTCTACACCGGTAAGATTGTACTGAAGGGAATCTTACCCAAAGAATTGTATGACCATTTCCTGACTCTGAGTGTAGCCATTTCTATTCTTGTATCACCTAAATTGATTCAGTTAAATTACAGCCAATATGCACATGACCTTTTGCTGTACTTTGTGTTAAAGGCTCGTGAGCTGTATGGTAAGGATTTTTTAGTGTACAATGTACACTGCCTAACACACATATCCTCTGATGCCAAAGAGTTTGGTAGTTTGGACAGATGTTCAGCATTTCCATTTGAAAATTACCTGCAGCAGGTTAAGAATATGGTTCGATCAAGTAAAAACCCTCTTGTTCAAGGAGGATTTAAGGGATTTACTGGAGAACTTGGCAAAGGTATATTCACAATAGTCGTCTCTATTACTAATGACACTATTGCAGATGAAGGTATCTTTGTAAGATATTGCTATGCCACCTCCTTTTTTTATTAGGCCTGCAGTTGTGAATGGCTTTATTATCAGCCAAGTTGTAGCATACAACATAGCATATATATGTATATGGCATACATATATATATATATATATATATATATATATATATATATATATATATATATATATATATATATATATATATATATATATATATATATATATATATATATTTTCAAAATTCGTCAGTGTACTACATTTTTGTTGTTGCTTTTAGGTGATGCTTTTAACCAGTGTACGTGCGTCTGATTGTGCAACCACGGTTCGAAGAATAATGAAGATATGAACAAACGGTCTGTGGTCACTATACAGTCTGGAAGGGCAAAAGAAGAAATTGGCATTTCTACAAAAACAAGAACTATATAATGTTATTTTAAGTAAGTAACCAAAAAATTAAATAATTTTTTTAAAGTTTAAAATTCACTTAAAAATTTAAATTTTAAGTTAAACAATTTTAACCAAAAAACTTAATATTTTTCATATTTGGAACCATTCCATAATATTTTCCCAAGCATAAATGATTATATTTCTATCACTTGCTCTTAAGATTGTTTCATTTAATAGAGGTTGGGCATAATTGTTCTCTGCTGCTAATAGAACTGACTGACTTAGCTATAGGAAAATGTAAACTTAATTGGTTTATCCATTACAGTATTTTGCAGTTTATTTCATGATCCTGTGCTTAATACTTGCATAAATAGTAGATTACAAAATGCATTTTTATATCATTAGTATTGAATAATAATAATGCAAATAATTGACTTATAAATGATGTACAATTAATTGGTAGGTGATATTATATTATTAATATTTTTTCATTCTTGCAAAGCCTTAACAAAGCCATTAACATGTTAATATAAACTTGATCACCTTCCACTTATTTTCTCATGTGCTACCTACATGTACAAAACCTTATTCCTAAATGCATATTTTGTTCTGAAACTTGTCCTTTATATGTTGTGTATCACCATCTCTGGAGAGTTTTATCTGATTGATGTATAAATTACTTTTAATTTTACAGAATATTATTGTTATACTGAATTTATTATTATATAAATAACTTAATTTTACAGAATCATCTATCAACGCACATCCACAAGTTGAGGAGGAGGATGTGACCTTCCAGATTTCTCAAGTACTGAAACATAGACCAAACAGGCCTGGTAGATCTAGGTACAAGGTAAAATAATTTAAATTTTTTTTTTTTTTTCCTAATTGTCCGATATATATATATATATATATATATATATATATATATATATATATATATATATATATATATATATATATATATATATATATATATATATATATATATATGTCGTACCTAGTAGCCAGAACGCACTTCTCAGCCTACTATGCAAGGCCAAATTTGCCTAATAAGCTAAGTTTTCCTGAATTAATATATTTTCTATAATTTTTTTCTTATGAAATGATAAAGCTACCCATTTCATTATGTATGAGGTCAATGTTTTTTTATTGGAGTTAAAATTAACGTAGATATATGACCGAACCTAACCAACCCTACCTAACCTAACCTAACCTATCTTTATAGGTTAGGTTAGGTTAGGTAGTAGAGAAAGTTAGGTTAGGTTAGGTTAGGTAGTCGAAAAACAATTAATTCATGAAAACTTGGCTTATTAGGCAAATCGGGCCTTGCATAGTAGGCTGAGAAGTGAGTTCTGGCTACTAGGTACGACATATATATATATATATATATATATATATATATATATATATATATATATATATATATATATATATATATATATATATATATATATGTGTGTGTGTGTGTGTGTGTGTGTGTGTGTGTGTCGTACCTAGTAGCCAGAACGCACATCTCAGCCTACTATACAAGGCCCGATTTGCCTAATAAGCCAAGTTTTCATGAATTAATGTTTTTTCGACTACCTAACCTAACATTTTCAGCTACCTAACCTAACCTATAAAGATAGTTTAGGTAGGGTTGGTTAGGTTCGGTCATATATCTATATTAATTTTAACTCCAATAAAAAAAGAATTGACCTCATACATAATGAAATGGATAGCTTTATCATTTCATAAGAAAAAAAATAGAGAAAATATATTAATTAATGAAAACTTGGCTTATTAGGCAAATCGGGCCTTGCATAGTAGGCTGAAAAGTGCATTCTGGCTACTAGGTACGACATATATATATATATATATATATATATATATATGTCGTACCTAGTAGCCAGAACGGACTTCTCAGCCTACTATACAAGGCCCGATTTGCCTAATAAGCCAAGTTTTCCTGAATTAATATATTTTCTCTAATTTTTTTCTTATGAAATGATAAAGCTACCCATTTCATTATGTATGAGGTCAATTTTTTTTTATTGGAGTTAAAATTAACGTAGATATATGACGGAACCTAACCAACCCTACCTAACCTAACCTAACCTATCTTTATAGGTTAGGTTAGGTTAGGTAGCCGAAAAAGTTAGGTTAGGTTAGGTTAGGTAGGTTAGGTAGTCGAAAAAACAATTAATTTATGAAAACTTGGCTTATTAGGCAAATCGGGCCTTGCATAGTAGGCCTAGAAGTGCATTCTGGCTACTAGGTACGACATATATATATATATATATATATATATATATATATATTTATATATATATATAATATATATATATATATATATATATTTATATATATATATATATATTTATATATATATATATATATAATATATATATATATATATATATATATATATATATATATATATATATATATATATATATATATATAGTGTGTGTGTAAATACCTAAGTGTAGTTACAGGATGAGACCGTCTTCCCAGCACTCTTTGTCATATAACGCTTTGAAACTACTGACAGTCTTGGCCTCCACCACCTTCTCACCTAACTTGTTCCAACCGTCTACCACGCTATTTGCGAAAGTGAATTTTCTTATATTTCTTTAGCATCTGTGTTAAGCTAGTTTCAATCTATGACCTCCTGTTCTTGAAGTTCCAGGTCTCAGGAAATCTTCGCTGTCGATTTTATCAATTCCTGATACTATTTTGTATGTAGTGATCATATCACCTCTTTCTTCTGTCTTTTAGTTTTGGCATATTTAATGCCTCTAACCTCTCCTCGTAGCTCTTGCCCTTCAGTTCTGGGAGCCACTTAGTAGCATGTCTTTGCACCTTTTCCAGTTTGTTGATGTGCTTCTTAAGATATGGGCCAACTTCTGTTGTTGGGCACCACACAACAGCTGCATATTCTAGCTTTGGCGTAACAAAAGTCATGAACAATTTCTTTAGTATATCACCATCCATGTATTTAAACGCAATTCTAAAGTTAGAAAGCGTAGCATAGGCTCCTCGCACAATATTCTTTATGTGGTTCTCAGGTGATAGTTTTCTATCTAGAACCACCCCTAGATCTCTTTCTTTATCAGAATTCTTTAAAGATTTCTCACATAATGTATAGGTTGTGTGGGGTCTATGTTCTCCTGTTCCACATTCCATAACATGGCATTTATTAACATTAAATTCCATTTGCCAAGTGGTGCTCCATATACTTATTTTATCCAGGTTTTCTTGAAGGGCATGACAATCATCTAAATTTCTTATCCTTCCTATTATCTTAGCATCATCAGCAAACATGTTCATGTAATTCTGTATACCAACTGGTAGATCATTTATGTAGACAATAAACATCACTGGTGCAAGAACTGAACCCTGTGGTACTCCACTTGTGACATTTCTCCAGTCCGATACATTGCCTCTGATTACTGCCCTCATTTTTCTATCAGTCAGAAAATTTTTCATCCATGTTAGAAGCTTACCTGTCACCCCTCCAATATTTTCCAGTTTCCAGAACAACCTCTCTATGTGGAACTCTGTCGAATGCCTTTTTTAGGTCCAGATAGATGCAGTCAACCCAACCATCTCTTTCCTGTAATATATCTGTTGCTCGATCATAGAAACTGAGTAAATTCGATACACAGGATCTTCCAAATCGAAAACCATACTGTCTGTCTGAAATTATATCATTTCTCTCCAGGTGTTCTACCCATTTAGTTTTAATTATTTTTTCCAATATTCCAATTCCAATTTTTTCCAATAATGTGTGTGTGTGTATGTATATTTGTGTTGTTGAATATGACCGAAAGTCATAGTCTTTCTGCCCCTCTCCTTACTGCTATTGTTGTTTCTCGCATCTTTGTATTGCTTGTATGTTTGGGCAATTTTTCCCTTTTTCCTAGTTCTGCATCTCTGCTTTAGTATAAATTTTGTTGTGCCATTATCATATATTTCACAAAACTTGACATACATCTCATTTACTTCATGTCCTAACAGCAAGTGTTTGTCAAATTCCTTAAGGAAATATCTGAGTTCCCCATAATGACCTCTCCACAAGTCAGGTTTTTCAACTGCTTCAAGCTCATTTTCTTCCAGATTATAATGCATTGCATACTTTATTCCCAAAAAGACATGGTCACTTTTACCCAAGTGACAATGTCACTTGGGTAAAAGGAGGGAGGTACTGAAAGGAGGAAAAGGGAGGTACCAAAGGAGGGAGGTACTGAATGATAAATATATCTTTCTCTTTCCTGGTAAATATAATATCCAGCATGGAGGGAACATCCCCTTCCCTCATCCTCGTAGCTTGTTTAACATGTAGAAACATGAATGTTTACAGGGTGAGGTTTACGAAATTATATATATATATATATATATATATATATATATATATATATATATATATATATATATATATATATATATATATATATATTTATATATATAATATATATATATAATATATATATATATATATATATATATATATATATATATATATATATATATATATATATATATATATATAATATTTAAAGTTTGTGTGTGTGTAATTTATATAAATAAATAGTTAAATATTAATTTTGTTAATATCTTTTCAGGGAAAGCTTGCAAGTACAATTCGTATACAAGAGGGGCAACAAGAGCCAGAGGATGTCTACTAAGAAAATATATAAGTCTTTATCCTCACACTCTTGATATATGGTCTTCTCTGGTCTCTTTATTTTCTCTCCTCACAAATGTCCCTTTTTTTTATTTCTTTTACGTTTCTCTCCTGTTTTTCTTAACTTTTAATCTCTCCTTTCCTCCTCTCTTCTAACACCTCTCGTTTCCTGTCTCTTCTAGCTTCTCTCTTCCTTTACTTTTTATATTTGTGGTATTCATTTATGTCATTTTTATTTTGTATATTTTTCTTGTATCTTTTTCTTATCTTGTGTTTCTCTTCCCCTTCTCTTCAATGATTTCTCATTTCTCTCCTCTCTCTGTTGTTTCTGTTCTGTCTTCTCTCTCCTTGCCTTAATTTTGTTCTGTCTCCTCTTTTGTTGTGTGTGTGTCTTTCTGTCTGTCTGTCTCTCTCTCTCTCTCGCTCTCTCGCTCTCTCTCTCTCTCGCTCTCTCGCTCTCTCGCTCTCTCTCTCTGGCTCTCTTGCTCTCTCTCTCTTTCTCTCTCTCTCTTTCTCTCTCTCTCTCTCTCTCTCTCTCTCTCTCTCTCTCTCTCTCTCTCTCTCTCTCTCTCTCTCTCTCTCTCTCTCTCTCTTTCTTTCTCTTTCTTGCTCTCTCTCTGGCTCTCTTGCTTTCTCTCTCTGGCTCTCTCTCTCTCTCTCGCTCTCTCTCTCTGGCTCTCTTGCTCTGGCTCTCTTGCTCTCTCTCTCTCTGGCTCTCTCTCTCTCTCTTGCTCTCTCTCTTGCTCTCTTGCTCTCTCTGGCTCTCTTGCTCTCTCTCTGGCTCTCTCTCTCTCTCTGGCTCTCTCTCTCTCTCTGGCTCTCTTGCTCTCTCTCTGGCTCTCTTGCTCTCTCTCTGGCTCTCTTGCTCTCTCTCTCTCTCTGGCTCTCTTGCTCTCTCTCTCTCTCTCTGGCTCTCTCTCTGGCTCTGGCTCTCTCTCTCTCTGGCTCTCTCTTTCTCTCTGGCTCTCTCTCTCTCTGGCTCTGGCTCTCTCTCTCTGGCTCTGGCCCTCTCTCTCTCTCTCTCTCTCCCCCTCTCTTTCTCTCTTTCTCTGGCTCTCTCGCTCTCTCTGGCTCTCGCTCTCTCTGGCTCTCGCTCTCTGGCTCTCTCTCTCTGGCTCTCTCTCTGGCTCTCTCTGGCTCTCTCTCTCTGGCTCTGACTCTCTCTCTAGCTCTGACTCACTCTCTCTCTGGCTCTGGCTCACGCTCTCTCTCTCTGGCTCTCTCTCTCTCTCTCTGGCTCTCTCTCTCTCTCTGGCTCTCTCTCTGGCTCTGGCTCTCTCTCTCTCTCTGGCTCTCTCTCTCTCTCTGGCTCTGGCTCTCTTTCTCTCTCGCTCTCTCTTTCTCTCTGGCTCTCTCTCTCTCTCTCTGGCTCTCTCTCTCTCTCTCTGGCTCTGGCTCTCTCTCTCTGGCTCTGGCCCTCTCTCTCTCTCTCTCTCTCTCCCCCTCTCTTTCTCTCTTTCTCTGGCTCTCTCGCTCTCTCTGGCTCTCGCTCTCTCTGGCTCTCGCTCTCTCTGGCTCTCGCTCTCTGGCTCTCTCTCTCTCTGGCTCTCTCTCTCTGGCTCTCTCTGGCTCTGGCTCTCTCTCTCTGGCTCTGACTCTCTCTCTCTAGCTCTGACTCACTCTCTCTCTGGCTCTGGCTCACGCTCTCTCTCTCTGGCTCTCTCTCTCTCTGGCTCTGGCTCTCTCTCTCTCTGGCTCTGGCTCTCTCTCTGGCTCTGGCTCTCTCTCTCTCTGGCTCTGGCTCTCTCTGGCTCTCTCTTTCTCTCTGGCTCTCTCTTTCTCTCTGGCTCTCTCTCTCTCTCTCTGGCTCTCTCTCTCTGGCTCTCTCTCTCTCTCTCTCTGGCTCTGACTCTCTCTCTCTCTGGCTCTGGCTCACGCTCTCTCTCTGGCTCTCATATTTCATTTGATTTAAAAATGTCTGAGATTTTTACTTAATCTAAGTTATATTGCATGGTGCTAATTTGAATATTATACATGACTTTTTTCTTTTCTTTCTCTCTCTCTTTCTCCCTTTCTTTCTTTCTCTTTCTTTCCTTCTCTCTCTCTTTTTCTTTCTCTTTCTACATGAATATTATACTTGACTGTTTACATTCACTTGTAGATTTTTATTTTTAGTTAATTAGTCCTAAACTTTTGATTAATAGATTTTTATTATTAGTCATAGAAAAACTATAGTGTTATATGTATACTCGGAAAATTTTACTTGTTTTAGTTTTAAGTAACAATAACTGCTTGTAACGTCAGACTGATCTCAGCATGACATGAATCACAGGCTGCTTGATCACAAAATCTATTGTGTTCACATATTGCATATATAGATTTTTATAGATTTTTAAATTTTTACTTTTATATTCTGTTATAGATATAGTCTATATATTTCGAGCTATTACATATATTTTGTTGTATTACTCATTCTTAATTAAATAAATATAATATTTTAATTCTCTTTTTGTACCCTATTTATTTGTAATTTGCACATACATATATAGGATGTCCATTTCTTTCTCAGATATGTCTTCTTTCTTTCTCTCCCTTTCTATTTCAGATATGAATTAAAAAATTATTATACCCTAATTTACCCTAAACGTTTTAATGTAGGTAATTAAAAGATTATAAAAAAGTTTTTAGAAATGTTAATTATTTACGTTCTAAGGTTGTATATAAAAGTTCTCAAAAAACCTTTTCTAAACGTAATTATAAACGTGCTGAAAACAATGAAATGTCGTTTTTAGGATGTTTTAAAAACATGAAAATGTTTGCTGGGGAATAGGGAAGCACCACATTGCTATGTATACCTAAACATGTTTAAAAATACATTGTTTGAGAGGAGTTTTGTAGAAACTGGTAAGAGTAATTATAATATAATGTTTCCATGATTCAGTGCTTACCTCTTGTGAAAATTGCTTAGAGTTGTTTAGTCAGAGTTGATTTGTTTTTTGTATTGAGGCTGGTATTTTCTAAATTGATTCCATGTACAGTATGTCTAACCATCCTGTGAGATGGGAGTATTAGATAAACTTATAGCTAGTTTTTTATCTACACTGTGTAATATTCCATATAGAATAGGGTAGCAGCACATTGCTGTGTATACGTAATCTTCTTAATAAAAAAAATCAAGACAAATACAGTACTGTATTATCCTTATTAAATCATGTTGACCATGCATCATTCAGATCTCATGTTGATATGTAATACAAGTCATATTTCTTTTGAACTGCTAATCCATGCTAATCATTCATTAAATTGTGCATTATGTCTCAATTTTTCACTTCCTTGGATATACTGTACAGTACAAAAAGATAGGATAAAAATAAACCAGTAATATTTCTTTCATTATATTTTTCATTTAAATAACTGCATCAATATTTTTACAGCTGACAGGATTTGTTTTACCATACAGGTGCATTATTTGTTAAAAAAAATTTGGTTTATTCCCAGCAAACATTTTCATGTTTTTAAAACATCCTAAAAACGACATTTCATTGTTTTCAGCACGTTTATAATTACGTTTAGAAAAGGTTTTTTGAGAACTTTTATATACAACCTTAGAACGTAAATAATTAACATTTCTAAAAACTTTTTTATAATCTTTTAATTACCTACATTAAAACGTTTAGGGTAAATTAGGGTATAATAATTTTTTAATTCATATCTGAAATAGAAAGGGAGAGAAAGAAAGAAGACATATCTGAGAAAGAAATGGACATCCTATATATGTATGTGTAAATTACAAATAAATAGGGTACAAAAAGAGAATTAAAATATTATATTTATTTAATTAAGAATGAGTAATACAACAAAATATATGTAATAGCTCGAAATATATAGACTATATCTATAACAGAATATAAAAGTAAAAATTTAAAAATCTATAAAAATCTATATATGCAATATGTGAACACAATAGATTTTGTGATCAAGCAGCCTGTGATTCATGTCATGCTGAGATCAGTCTGACGTTAAAAGCAGTTATTGTTACTTAAAACTAAAACAAGTAAAATTTTCCGAGTATACATATAACACTATAGTTTTTCTATGACTAATAATAAAAATCTATTAATCAAAAGTTTAGGACTAATTAACTAAAAATAAAAATCTACAAGTGAATGTCAACAGTCAAGTATAATATTCATGTAGAAAGAGAAAGAAAAAGAGAGAGAGAAGGAAAGAAAGAGAAAGAAAGAAAGGGAGAAAGAGAGAGAAAGAAAAGAAAAAAGTCATGTATAATATTCATATTAGCACCATGCAATATAACTTAGATTAAGTAAAAATCTCAGACATTTTTAAATCAAATGAAATATGAGAGCCAGAGAGAGAGAGCGAGAGCCAGAGAGAGAGCGTGAGCCAGAGCCAGAGAGAGAGAGAGAGAGCCAGAGAGAAAGAGAGAGCCAGAGAGAAAGAGAGAGCCAGAGAGAGAGAGAGAGAGCCAGAGCCAGAGAGAGAGCCAGAGCCAGAGAGAGAGAGAGCCAGAGAGAGAGAGCGTGAGCCAGAGCCAGAGAGAGTGAGTCAGAGCTAGAGAGAAAGTCAGAGCCAGAGAGAGAGAGCCAGAGCCAGAGAGAGAGAGCCAGAGCCAGACAGAGCCAGAGAGAGAGAGAGCGAGAGCCAGAGAGAGCGAGAGCCAGAGAGAGCGAGAGAGCCAGAGAAAGAGAGAAAGAGAGGGGGAGAGAGAGGGCCAGAGCCAGAGAGAGAGAGAGCCAGAGAGAAAGAGAGAGCCAGAGAGAAAGAGAGAGCCAGAGAGAGAGAGAGAGCCAGAGAGAGAGAGAGAGCCAGAGAGAGAGAGAGAGCCAGAGAGAGAGCCAGAGAGAGCCAGAGCCAGAGAGAGAGAGCGTGAGCCAGAGCCAGAGAGAGAGTGAGTCAGAGCTAGAGAGAGAGTCAGAGCCAGAGAGAGAGAGCCAGAGAGAGAGAGCCAGAGAGAAAGAGAGCCAGAGAGAGAGAGCCAGAGAGCGAGAGCCAGAGAGAGCGAGAGCCAGAGAGAGCCAGAGAAAGAGAGGGGGAGAGAGGGGGAGAGAGAGAGAGAGAGAGAGAGAGAGAGAGAGAGAGAGAGAGAGAGAGAGAGAGAGAGAGAGAGAGAGAGAGAGAGAGAGAGAGAGAGAGAGAGAGAGAGGGCCAGAGCCAGAGAGAGAGAGCCAGAGCCAGAGAGAGAGAGAGCCAGAGAGAAAGAGAGAGCCAGAGAGAGAGAGAGAGCCAGAGCCAGAGAGAGAGCCAGAGCCAGAGAGAGAGCAAGAGAGCCAGAGAGAGAGAGCAAGAGAGCCAGAGAGAGAGCAAGAGAGCCAGAGAGAGAGCAAGAGAGCCAGAGAGAGAGCAAGAGAGCCAGAGAGAGCAAGAAAGCCAGAGAGAGAGCCAGAGAGAGAGAGAGCAAGAGAGCCAGAGCAAGAGAGCCAGAGAGAGAGAGCGAGAGAGAGAGAGAGCGAGAGAGAGAGAGCGAGAGAGAGAGAGCGAGAGAGAGCCAGAGAGAGAGCAAGAGAGCCAGAGAGAGAGAGAGAGAGCCAGAGAGAGAGCGAGAGAAAGAAAGAGAGAGAGAGAGAGAGAGAGAGACAGACAGACAGAGACAGAAAGACACACACACAACAAAAGAGGAGACAGAACAAAATTAAGGCAAGGAGAGAGAAGACAGAACAGAAACAACAGAGAGAGGAGAGAAATTAGAAATCATTGAAGAGAAGGGGAAGAGAAACACAAGATAAGAAAAAAATACAAGAAAAATATACAAGATAAAAATGACATAAATGAATACCACAAATATAAAAAGTAAAGGAAGAGAGAAGCTAGAAGAGACAGGAAACGAGAGGTGTTAGAAGAGAGGAGGAAAGGAGAGATTAAAAGTTAAGAAAAACAGGAGAGAAACGTAAAAGAAATAAAAAAAAGGGACATTTGTGAGGAGAGAAAATAAAGAGACCAGAGAAGACCATATATCAAGAGTGTGAGGATAAAGACTTATATATTTTCTTAGTAGACATCCTCTGGCTCTTGTTGCCCCTCTTGTATACGAATTGTACTTGCAAGCTTTCCCTGAAAAGATATTAACAAAATTAATATTTAATTATTTATTTATATAAATTACACACACACAAACTTTATATTATATATATATATATATATATATATATATATATATATATATATATATATATATATATATATATATATATATATATATATATATATATTATATATATATATATATATATATATATATATATATATATATATATATATATATATATATATATATATTTCTTGCTATATATAGCATATATAGCAAGAAATTATATATATATATATATAAATTATATATATATATATATAATTTCGTAAACCTCACCCTGTAAACATTCATGTTTCTACATGTTAAACAAGCTACAAGGATGAGGGAAGGGGATGTTCCCTCCATGCTGGATATTATATTTACCAGGAAAGAGAAAGATATATTTATCATTCAGTACCTCCCTCCTTTGGTACCTCCCTTTTCCTCCTTTCAGTACCTCCCTCCTTTTACCCAAGTGACATTGTCACTTGGGTAAAAGTGACCATGTCTTTTTGGGAATAAAGTATGCAATGCATTATAATCTGGAAGAAAATGAGCTTGAAGCAGTTGAAAAACCTGACTTGTGGAGAGGTCATTATGGGGAACTCAGATATTTCCTTAAGGAATTTGACAAACACTTGCTGTTAGGACATGAAGTAAATGAGATGTATGTCAAGTTTTGTGAAATATATGATAATGGCACAACAAAATTTATACTAAAGCAGAGATGCAGAACTAGGAAAAAGGGAAAAATTGCCCAAACATACAAGCAATACAAAGATGCGAGAAACAACAATAGCAGTAAGGAGAGGGGCAGAAAGACTGACTTTCGGTCATATTCAACAACATAAATATACATACACACACACACATTATTGGAAAAAATTGGAATTGGAATATTGGAAAAAATAATTAAAACTAAATGGGTAGAACACCAGGAGAGAAATGATATAATTTCAGACAGACAGTATGGTTTTCGATTTGGAAGATCCTGTGTATCGAATTTACTCAGTTTCTATGATCGAGCAACAGATATATTACAGGAAAGAGATGGTTGGGTTGACTGCATCTATTTGGACCTAAAAAAGGCATTCGACAGTTCCACATAGAGAGGTTGTTCTGGAAACTGGAAAATATTGGAGGGGTGACAGGTAAGCTTCTAATATGGATGAAAAATTTTCTGACATAGAAAAATGAGGGCAGTAATCAGAGGCAATGTATCGGACTGGAGAAATGTCACAAGTGGAGTACCACAGGGTTCAGTTCTTGCACCAGTGATGTTTATTGTCTACATAAATGATCTACCAGTTGGTATACAGAATTACATGAACATGTTTGCTGATGATGCTAAGATAATAGGAAGGATAAGAAATTTAGATGATTGTCATGCCCTTCAAGAAAACCTGGATAAAATAAGTATATGGAGCACCACTTGGCAAATGGAATTTAATGTTAATAAATGCCATGTTATGGAATGTGGAACAGGAGAACATAGACCCCACACAACCTATACATTATGTGAGAAATCTTTAAAGAATTCTGATAAAGAAAGAGATCTAGGGGTGGTTCTAGATAGAAAACTATCACCTGAGGACCACATAAAGAATATTGTGCGAGGAGCCTATGCTACGCTTTCTAACTTTAGAATTGCGTTTAAATACATGGATGGTGATATACTAAAGAAATTGTTCATGACTTTTGTTACGCCAAAGCTAGAATATGCAGCTGTTGTGTGGTGCCCAACAACAGAAGTTGGCCCATATCTTAAGAAGCACATCAACAAACTGGAAAAGGTGCAAAGACATGCTACTAAGTGGCTCCCAGAACTGAAGGGCAAGAGCTACGAGGAGACGTTAGAGGCATTAAATATGCCAAAACTAAAAGACAGAAGAGGTGATATGATCACTACATACAAAATAGTAACAGGAATTGATAAAATCGACAGGGAAGATTTCCTGAGACCTGGAACTTCAAGAACAGGAGGTCATAGATTGAAACTAGCTTAACACAGATGCTAAAGAAATATAAGAAAATTCACTTTCGCAAATAGAGTGGTAGACGGTTGGAACAAGTTAGGTGAGAAGGTGGTGGAGGCCAAGACTGTCAGTAGTTTCAAAGCGTTATATGACAAAGAGTGCTGGGAAGACGGTCTCATCCTTTAACTACACTTAGGTAATTACACACACACACACACATACATATTATATTATATATATATATATATTAATGTCGTACCTAGTCGCCAGAACGCACTTTTCAGCCTACTATGCAAGGCCCGATTTGCCTAATAAGCCAAGTTTTCATGAATTAATATATTTTCTCTATTTTTTTTCTTATGAAATGATAAAGCTATCCATTTCATTATGTATGAGGTCAATTCTTTTTTTATTGGAGTTAAAATTAATAGAGATATATGACCGAACCTAACCTATCTTTATAGGTTAGGTTAGGTAGCTGAAAATGTTAGGTTAGGTAGTCGAAAAAACATTAATTCAAGAAAACTTGGCTTATTAGGCAAATCGGGCCTTGCATAGTAGGCTGAGATGTGCGTTCTGGCTACTAGGTACGACACATTATATATATATTTATATATATATATATATATATATATATATATATATATATATATATATATATATCGGACAATTAGTAAAAAAAAAAAAAAAAAAAATTAAATTATTTTACCTTGTACCTAGATCCACCAGGCCTGTTTGGTGCATGTTTCAGTACTTCAGACATCTGGAAGGTCACATCCTCCTCCTCAACTTGTGGATGTGCGTTGATAGATGATTCTGTAAAATTAAGTTATTTATATAATAATAAATTCAGTATAACAATAATATTCTGTAAAATTAAAAGTAATTTATACATCAATCAGATAAAACTCTCCAGAGATGGTGATACACAACATATAAAGGACAAGTTTCAGAACAAAATATGCATTTAGGAATAAGGTTTTGTACATGTAGGTAGCACATGAGAAAATAAGTGGAAGGTGATCAAGTTTATATTAACATGTTAAAGACTTTATTAGACTTTATTAGCAATATCTTACAAAGATACCTTCATCTGCAATAGTCTCATTAGTAATAGAGACGACTATTGTGAATATACCTTTGCCAAGTTCTCCAGTAAATCCCTTAAATCCTCCTTGACTATAAGTGCCATCTATAGATTTCCCAATACCGACATAGCTTCATTCTCAGATAACGTAAGGAATCTTATCATAAATAACAATCTCAACAAAAATCAAACCAACTTAGTGGTTTGTAATGGTGAACAAAACATGCAGATACTTATATATAACCTGTGAATAGAGTGTAATAACACCAAAACTATTTGTTTATTGTTTTATGACCATAATAATTGAATCACTAATATGATTCACTAATATATAATCCTAATAATAATCACTAATATATAATCCATTGAGCATGCTGCATCTCTTTCAGTCTCTTTGCAATTTGAACAAGAGGGTTTTTAATTGATCGAACCATATTCTTAAAGTAAAGTAAATGAGATGTATTCCATATTTTGCAAAATATACGATGAAGGCACACAAACATTCATACCAAAACTGAAGGGCAGGATTTATGAGGAGACATTAGAGGCATTAAATATTCCAAACTAGAAGACAGAAGGAAAAGAGGAGATATGATCACTACGTACAAAACAGTAACAGGAATTGATAAACTTGATAGGGAAGATTTCCCGAGACCTGGAATTTCAAGAACAAGAGGTTATAGATTAAAACGAACTAAACAAAGATGACGAAGAAATGTAAGACAATTCACTTTTGCAAACAGAATGGTAAACGGTTGGAACATGTTAGGTGAGAAGGTGGTGGAGGCCAAATCCGTCAAAAGTTTCAAAGCATTATATGACAAAGAGTGCTGGGAAAATGGGACACCACGAGTGTAGCTCTCCATCCATCTGATTGATAACCCAAATGAATTTTTCATGGATATGATACCAACATCAAATCATAAATCAGATGTGATCCTATCCCCACTGGATTTTGAAGAAGCCATAGACAGTATGCCTATGCACTCTGCACCAGGCCCTGACTCTTGGAACTCTATATTCATCAAGAACTGTAAAAAACGTTATCGCAGGCCCTTCACATTCTTTGGAGACAAAGCCAAGATACTGGCATTGTCCCTGACATACTAAAAACAGCAGAGATAGCACCGCCCCATAAAGGAGGAAATAAGGCAGAGGCAAAAAACTACAGACCGATAGCACTAACATCGCACATCATAAAAATCTTTGAGAGAAAGCTAAGAAGTAAGATCACAAAATACATGGAATCACAGCATCTCCATAACCCCAGACAACATGGTTTCAGAACAGGGCGCTCTTGCCTATCACAGTTGCTGGACCACTCTGACATGGCACTAGATGCCATGGAAGACAAACAAAACGCTTTGACAAAAAAAAGCCTTTGACAAATGTGACCATTGTGTTATTGCACATAAAATGCGTTCAAAAGGAATTACCGGAAAAATAGGCAGATGGATATACAACTTCCTGACTAATAGAACCCAATGTGTAGTAGTCAACAAAATAAAATCTGGACCATCAACCGTAAAGAGCTCAGTCCCCAAGGGTACTGTGCTTGCTCCAATACTTTTTCTCATCCTCATATCGGACATAGACAAGGACACAACCTATAGTACTTGATCATCCTTTGCAGATGACACTAGAATCTTCACGAGAGTAGGCAACATAGAGGACACGGCAAACCTCCAATCAGATGTAAATCAGGTCTTTCTATGGGCTACAGAAAATAACATGGTGATTAACGAACATAAGTTTCAGCTCATGCGCTACGGAAAAAATAAAAAATATAAAAACGGAAACCACTTACAAAACTCAGTCAAATCATAACATTGAACGGAAAAGCAACGTAAAGGATTTGGGTGTACTGATGTCAGAAGGCCTTACATTTAAAGAACAATAAAGTAGCCGTCACAACTGCAAGAAAAATGACAGGATAGATAACAAGAACTTTTCACACTAGAGATGCTATACCGATGATGATAGTTTTCAAGACGCTAGTGCTCTCTAGAGTGGAATACTGCTGCATAATGAAAGCCCCTTTCAAAGCTGGAGAAATTACTGACCTATACTTATGCATTTATCTTCGGTTTAACACAACAGGCACCAGACACACGCTAGGCATCATACACACTAGGATAAAACAAACATTAGGCCAGAAGTCAGAAAAGAATTCAAAGAATTTTACTGGAAAGGCTTGCTGTTAGGAAAGGAAGTAATTGAGATGAATTAATGCACAGTATGTCAATTTTGTGAAATATATGATAAAGGAACAAAAACATTTATACCAAAACAAAGATGCAGAACTAGGAAACAGGATTTGTTCAACTGAAATTTCAAGACGGACAGAGACCAAAAGACACAAAAATGGAATCAATATACGAAGAGGCCAAACCCCCAAACATACCAGTAATACAAAGAGAAACAACTACACGGCAGTGAGGAGAGAGGCAGAAAGAAATTTTGAAAAAAAGGAACAAACAAATGTAAAGTAGAACAAATCATATTCTATAAATACAGCAACAACCAATTGCAGGTAAAGGATAATATTCAGAGCTTTTAAATGCATGGATGGCGAAATACTCAAGAAATTGTTCACGACTTTTGTTACACCAAAGTTGGAATATGCAGCGGTTGTATGGTGCCCATATCTTAAGAAGCACATAAACAAACTGGAAAAGGTGCAAAGACATGCTACTAAGTGGCTCCCAGAACTGAAGGACAAGAACTATGAGGAGAGGTTAGAGGCATTAAATATACCAAATATACTACACAAATATATATACTACACATGCACAATAAACTACCCTACACAGGCTGAGTATGGTGTGTACAATAAATTATTAGCTAAAAGATAAGACTGAGTTTGTATAAATGGGGGTTAAGTCAGAGTGGGAAAATGTAAGTGGAGTGCCTAAAAACCCTGTCCTGGGACCTCTGTAATTCATAATATATACAAATAATTTAGACTCAGGTTTGATCAGCAATATTTGAAAATTTCCAGACGATACAAAAGGGATTTTTTTCTGGATTCAGGATTATTTTTTTATGGCTGAAAACAGGTTTTCAGCAATAAAAGAAATACAGTATTGCTGGAACAACCGTCGACATCTTCAAGAGAAAACCTGAACATCTTCAAGAAGTGAAGATGACCTTGAGAAGAAGTATAGGTTGGGAGAAGTATAGGTTAGGAATTGTCTCCAAAGAATTCTCAAAGAATTACTCGTTATTGCTATCCAAGATAATTAGACGAGCCAAAGCTAAATACTACGAAGATAAATTTACCCAAATAAAGAGTACCTTACCTAAAAATATGTATGTACCTTACGTAAATAAACATTTGATTTTGAAGTGCCGGACAAACAAGGCTGTGGTGGATATGTGGGCCTGAGGGGCCTGTCCAAGCAACAGCCTGTTGGACCAAGCTCTCACATGTCAAGCCTGGCCTTGGAAGGGCTTGGTGAGTAGAACAACTACCAGAACCCTATAATGCATGTATCAAGGTGTCCAGGCAGTGAGCACCACATAATGCAGTGCAGTCCTGTAAGAATAAGCACAGTAAGTATGGGCATGGAGGGGGTGCAGCAGTGGCTTGTGAAGGGCTGGAGAGTAAATGGACATGCCCAGGGGTAAAAAGCATTAGGGTAACAGAACATAGCCCATAAAAATAGTAATGACAATGAATGAATAATTATATGAATGCAATAATACTTCATATCTCAATAGGAATACTAAGCAGGATGCAAGACAAGGTACTGGTGGTGATAGTGGTTGGTACAAGTCCTCACATCCCCACAGACACCAGTAACAGCCCTCACCTCCCAACACAGTACCCTTGTAGCGAGTTAATCTTATACTCGCTTCATTATCTTATAGCATAACTAATTAACACTAATTACAGAAGCTACACAGGTGATACTTTGGTGTGAGTTGAGCGCACTGAGCGTCGGTATCGCTACACCCTTGTTCCTTAACAACCCTTTGGACCTTTATTACAGAAAAATAGAATCAATTAATTTAATAAAATATAAAATATAAGTGCTTACTTACGATAATACTATCGGTGGAACACAAAATCTTCTTCTTCTTGATAGTAGGTGCAGTTTGCATGAAGGGTTAGTCCTCGCCATGACTGAACTGACGACAAAATGGCCGATGTGTTGATATGGCGTCAGGTGACGCTGTGACGTCACAGGTGAGGGACGCTTTGCGCATTACTCCCTCGTACTTAAAAAGTACTACAGGTACTTTTTGGTTTTATTTTTGAATATGGCAGAAGTTGGACAGCTTTTCAAATCATTATAAGGGAGTGAGTTCCATAGACTAGGTCCCTTTATTTACATAGAGTGTTTACATAGATTAAGTTTGACTCTGGGGATATCAAAGAGATATTTATGTCTGGTGGGGACGTGGCCATGTGTTCTATTACATCTGTCCAGGAAGAGTTTCAGAACAGGGTTTGCAGTTAGAAAAAGGGCTTTATAAACGTAATTTACACAGGAGAATGTATGGAGTGAATTTGTTTAGCATGTTTAAGGATTTGAACAAGGGAGCTGTGTGTTGTCTGAAGGTAGAGTTATTTATTGTCCTGATAGCAGATTTTTACTGGATGATGATGGGCTTGAGGTAGTTTGCAGAGGTTGAACCCCAAGCACAAACGCCATAAGAATGATAGGGATAGATAAGTGCATAATAGAGTGAGAGGAGAGCAGAGTAGGGTACATAATATCTGATCTTAAACAGTATACCAACTGTTTTAGAAACCTTTTTAGTTATGTGTTGTATATGGGTGCGGAAGTTGAGTCTCTTGTCTAAGTATAGGCTAAGAAACTTTCCATCATTTTTATTGCTAATGTTTACATTATCTATCTGAAGCTGAATTGCATTTGTTGATTTGTTTCCAAATAAGATATAGTAGGTCTTTTCTATGTTTTGTGTGAGGTTTGTTGGTTGACATCCACAAGTAGACTTTTTTTAATTAATTGTTTACAACATTATTTAACAGGAGTGGGTTGGGGTCAGAGTAGATGAGTAGTATCATCAGCCAACAATATAGGTTTAAGTATGTTAGAGACATTAGGGAGATCATTGATGTATATAAGAAACAGGAGGGTCCTAGGATGCTGCTCTGTGGCACCTTTACGGTAATTAAGTGGTAGAGTGGGAGAGGTTATATCATTGATGGCTTCATATTGGTGTCTGTTACTAAGATAGGATCGGATATAGTTTAGGGCAAGGCCACGGATTCCATAATGGTGGAATTTAAGTAAGAGGTAGTTATGGTTAACAGTATCAAAGGCCTTTCTCAGGCCGATGAAGAGTTCAATTGGAAACTCACTTTTGTCAAGGGCTGAGAAGATTAAGTCAAGCAGACTAACAATAGCATCATTGGTACTCTTTTGGGAGCGGAAGCCAAACTGACAGGGACTTAGTATATTGAATTTTACAAGATTGGAGTAGAGCTGTTTGTAAAAAAAAAAAAAATAATTTTGATAATATAGGTAGATTCGATATGGGTCTGTAATTATTTATGTCTGCCGTGTTACCTCCTTTATGAACTGGCGTTACTCTTGCTTTTTTAAGGATATCAGGGAAGGTATGACACTCTAGGGATTTGTTGAACAGCAGTGCTATGGATGGTGCAAGGGCATGGGAGGCACGCCTGTGTACCATCGATGGTATTTCACTAATGTTCCCAGCTTTGGTTTTTAGCGAGTGAATGATGGACACAACATCTGTAGGGCTGACCGGAGAGAGGAGAAGAGAGTTTGGATAGCTGCGTGAAAGATATGTGGTAACATATGTCTGAGTCTCTGGGATTTTTCGGGCAAGGTGAGCACCAAACGATGAAAAGAAGCTATTAAATTCAGTTGCTGTTTCAAGATCTGTTGCAGGTGTATAACCATCCTTGGAGATTTTTATCTTATTATGTAAATGTTGTTTAGCTCCTAGGATGGTAGAGATGGCTCTCCATGTGCTTTTTATGTTGCCTTTTGCTTCTTTGAATCTATTCTCGTAATAGGAACGCTTTGCTCTTATTATACTGGTAAGCACTGATGAATACCTCTTAACTACTTCTTTTCCAACTAGGCCAATCCTAAGTTTTTTTTTCATATTCATGTTTCTTGTCGATTGCTTTAAGTATGCCATTAGTGAGCCAGGGATTATTTAACCTTTTTGCCAGTTACTTGCTTGGTGAGGAGAGGACAATAAGTATTGTAAAGGCTTTAAATTTTGGAAAGAGGCTAGTTAACGAATTATTATCCTGTGTATTGATAAATTTAGATTCCCAGTTTACATTGTGGAGGGCATTTGTGAGATTGCCTATTGCCGCTTCACATTGTAACCTAAAGGTAATTTTCTTGTTACCTGGTGGTGTTATGGCCATGTTCGCTACAAGGAAGGTAGGATAGTGGTCAGTTGTTCTGTCAGTGATTATACTTGATGTAAGAGGAGCTGTTATGTTGGTCCATCAGTGATCCAGGGTAGTCGCAGATGTTTGAGTGACTCGGGTGGGCCTGGTGATTGCGGGGATGAGCATACAGGAATTCATGCTGTTGAGGAAACAGTCTACTTGAGGGTTATTTTGTAGCCCTAGGTCAATATTGAAATCACCTCTGAGAACTATGTGATTTTTGTTGAGATTATTGTTTATGATAAGGTTCCTCAAGTTGTTATTGTATTTGTGTCTAGCTTCAGACACAAGCATGTTACAGTTATGTCTTAAAGAGTTGAGAGCAATTAAGGATGATAAAGAGTCACTTACAACTAATGTATCAAGTTTGGATACTTGTACACATTTCAGTGCAAGGAGCAAGGCAAATAGTTCAGTCTGAAGGGTAGAGGCCCAGTTGTTTATACGGACTCCCCACTCAAAATATAAGTCATATCCTATTGCCAGGACAACTGCACTTCCAGCTGCACCCATTGGGCGCTGTAGGAAACCTTCAGTGTATATGATTTGAGAGAGAGAATGCTCTGTGGACAGAGCATCAATATGGCTTAAGACGTTGAGCTTTGCCTCAAGACAAAGCTGGGACTGATCTCTAATTTGCTCCTTTGATGGAAAGGGAGGGATTAAAATTGAAAAGGGTGTAATTTCCTACAGTGCAGGAAAGTGCTATTGTTGTCTCTCTTGGTACAAATTATAAATCTGATACTTTCTGAGTTCAGTTCCAATTTTATTTATCTATTTGAAACAATGTTTACATTCAATAAAGAAATTCTGGAGGGCTTCTGTGCAACGGTTAGGATGAGCTAGCCTAAGCATTTTTATACCAATTTGACAGTTATTTTCAGTAACACGATAAACAACGCTCGGAATATTAAGTTCCTTTCTCATATTAAGTATCTTTGTGGTACGAAGGCACCCAAGGATTATCCTCAAGGCTTCGTTCTGCAATTTTTCAAGCCCTCCAAGCTTTCTTTCAGGATGCCTTAAAGTTAGTTTAGTTCATTTATTATGCACCCCATACCCATCTTGTGGGCGGTAGTGGAAAGGGTTGCAGAGGCACATAATGGGCTCAGGGACTGAACCCAACAATTCATTTAGCTAAGCAAGTTACAATCTTGATGAGCTAGTTACAAAATTCAGTATAAGTCGTCACATCAACAATAGGTTCGAGATCGATCACAAGTACAGTTTCTAAATTAAGCAACTGACATATGTGGAGAGCTAGTGTCACAATTGATATGTTTGTCCTGCACACCGCTCCCCATCCAGTGGGCAGCGGTGGATAGGTTACAATCACTTAGTTACTACTTACAGTTAGCAAACTGGGGATATTTGGCTAAAATTTCTGGTACCAGATCATTTTGAATGAAATATTGACACATCGTTGGTACATTGGTTATAGAATTGTCTCTGAATTCACTATCACATAGTGACGAAGGGGTGTGCAAATAATTTTGTTGACAGTTAACATTTGGTCAGGTCTACATCGGCAGATAATGAGAATTCCCAGAAATACTTGTAACCGAGTCTAAGCCGAGCAGTAGTAACATCTAGAAGTCTGCTGATTTTATTGGATGAACCATAGATGTGTGGCTCCTTTTGCATAATAGTATTGAACGAAAGTTAATCTCCCCAAACACTTTCGCGTTTTGGGCAAGTTACCCCTCCACTCTCTCCATTTTTGTTTGGACATTCCCTGGTAGTGCGCGGAAATACTGAAAAGTGTATACTCTTTTCAACTTTGTCACCTTAATTCTCGTCCTATGTCTTTCATTTTGGTATCAATGCGTTCGCAATAGAATTCCCAACAGAACTATGTGCATATAATGTCAAAGACAGCAGCGCGCTCCACCCGCCGACAAGATGAATGTAGGCCAAGGGTACCAGAAAAAGAAAGCTGAGCCACCCTCAGGCAACTCTCATTACATTAGAGAGCGTGATAATACTGAAAAGTGTATACCCTTTTCAACTTTGTTACCTCAATTCTCATCCTAGTTTTTTCAATTTGGCATCAATGTGTTCGCAATAGAATTCTCTACAGGACTAAAGGCATATAAACTCCAAAAGCCCGGCTTACCATCCGCAACAAACAGAGTAAGCGAGAGTGTGTTACCAGGGAGCGCACAAGAGCGATAAAATGTATACACTCTTTTCATTTTGGTCACCCCAATTGTCATCCTAGGTCTTTCATTTTGGTATCAATGTGTTAGCAATAGAATTATCTACAGGTTTAAATGCATATAAACTCCAAAAGCAAGGTGTACCATCCGCACAAAACAGAGAAAGTGAGAGAAAGTAACCCGGGAGCACTCTAGTGCAATGTAATGTGAACACTCTTTTCACTTTGGTTACCTCAATTCTCGTCATATGTCTTTCATTTTGGTATCAATGTGTTCGCAATTGTATCTGCTGGCATTTTACCCTTTGCTTGGATCTGAAGGGTTTTAGGCTCACCACGATGCAATCTGATAGTACCACAGGTGTATATACCTATCTTCAAGCAGCAATTCACTCATTCAAACCGACTTATAATAGTTATCCATATATAAATGGTAATCTTTGTTCTACCTGTTAACCTGTCATATGAAGAAAGATTGTCAAAGCTTATATTACATTCTCTAGAAAAGCAAAGAATTAGGAGTGACATATGGTAGAGGTGCACAATGGGATGAATGGACATAACAAAGGGGACATTAATGGGGTATTAAAAGTAGCAACACAAGACAGAACTCGAAACAAAGTGTAAAAATTGGAAAAATTTAGATTTAGGAAAGAACTGCATGAGTAAATACACTGGGTTTGTACCTTAAGGTTCATGTATGCAATATTACAGAGTTCCAGTTAACTCCCATGCATGCAATTAATTTATGTTATGTTTATGTTTTTTATGTTAAAATGTTTTTGTTGATTTGTTTGTATATTTTCATAAGTAAAGCATGCTTACCGTCTTTTTCCAAGTTTTATGATAACTTTACAAGGTTTAAAACATAAAGTTCAATATATATTCTGGTTTTCACACAGGAATTATATGTTAATATAACATCATAATAACGTAATGATGTCGTGTAAATAACGTTATACTGACGTCATATAAATGTTATATTTATGTTATAAGAACGTAAATTGGATAGCTTTACAGAAAGTAAACAAAAAAACTAAATGTTGACTGAAAATTATTTATTCTTAAATATAAAGCATGAAAACATTATAATACCATAGCATTCACTATTATTTTTAAATTTTTACATAAATCTTAAAAAACTGTGTCTCAAGAATATATGTTTTTAGTTATATCCTTTGGTTTTAAGAACATCAGATATACGTATTTATGTCAAAAGTTACAGTATTACCTTTGTGGAACCATTTAAAAACGTCCACAAACGTTCTGTGTTTGCTGGGTTGTTACACACAATGGTGCTACATAGCCTTCCCAGCTTGGTGCCTTCTTTTAATACTTACTGATTAAAAAATAAATAATAAATACATTTTATTCAGGAAAAGTACATACAGTTGATTTACAAACATAATGTTGGATTTATAGACAGAGCTAGTACATACAATACCTAAAGCCACTAATACTCATAGCATTTCGGGCAAGGTGTGGGGGAAAAAACACAGACTAAAACTTAGTAATCGGGATTAGGTATAAATTGTGTTGAAAGAAGGAATAAAAAATACAAAAAGGGGGGTTAGCATAGCATAACTCAGCAATTGTACATGTTGGTGAACAGCGTTGTTTAAAAAATAGCAAGACATGGGTTGACATTTAGGAGGTAAGTTAGGTTACATGGAGTTAATTAGGCAGTACTTGGTTTAACTCTTAAACTGGTTGAGAGAGGTACAGCCTTTGACATGATTCGGGAGGTCATTCCACATTCTGGGTCCCTTGATTTGTAGAGCACTTCTAGTTTGGTTACACACAGCCAAATTGAGTAACAGGAAGGACACAAATTTGTTCCATGCTAAATGTAGAGGAATCAGCTGAGTATTCCTCAAATAAAATAAGTTGCCTCAGCTTATAAGGTAAATAAAATAAGCATTTCTCAAATAAGTAGCTGCCTCACCTCACTGCCTTACTGCTACATAGCCTTCCCGGCATGGTGCCTTCTTTTGATAATTACTTGTTCCACACCCAAATTGTATAACAGGAAGAGGTTTTGGACCCCTACTTCCCTCTCTCTTTTTTAATAATCTACAGTATATAGTCATAATTATAGCTTTAAGTATTCAATGAATAAAGTTTGTGACATTTTTACCCTTCTCCTTACCTAACATCATTTGTGCAGCATATTTTTATTTTATGTCTCACCCAGATTTAATTTCAAAATAAAACCAAACTAAATAAATTCGAAATGGGTATGTATAGCTAAGGTACACCCTTACTACTAGGTGAACAGGGGCATTTGGTGATAGTAAATGATCCCATCAGGCAGGGCTCATCACCTTCTCTCATATTTCATGTTCACCAGTGTTTATTTACTTAATAACTACTGGTATAATATCTTGCTATTATAAAACTAATTCTACTATCATCAAACACATATTTACTTCAAGTTTCAAGCAGAGAATGCATATATAACTAACACGAAGGATTCCTCTTCACTAGATTCACCAGCTATAATATTTTGGTCATGTTCCAATATCATAAATCGATCCCAGTGTTATGTAGTAGAGAAAAAATGACTTATATCCAGTTTACGTAAAGCTACGAGTGGTCGAAACCACACTTAAATCCCGGAATGAACTTACGAAGGTTTTTCCACTTAGGGTACCTACTTGAATACGGACCTAGCCGCCACGAAGGCGCTAAGAAGGAATTCGCTCTTAGCTAAGAGGAAAAACCTTCGTAAGTACCTTCCTGAATCCGGCCCCAGGTTGACGAGTTTAGCAGTTACCAGGGAGGATGTTCTTAAACAAATAGTAAAACTCAAACCAAACAAATCCCCAGGGCCGGATGAAGTGTTTGCCAGGGTGCTTAAAGAATGCAAAGAGGAGCTTTGTGACCCACTGTCAACCATATTTAATAAATCAATAGAGTCAGGCAGAGTGCCAGAGTTTTGGAAAGTTGCTAATGTGATACCAGTTTTTAAGAAAGGAGATAGATCACTTGCGTCTAACTATCGACCAATTAGCCTAACGTCTATTGTGGGAAAGTTACTCGAATCTATAATAGCAAATAAAATTCGTCTTCATCTTGAAAAACATAAATTAATAATTGAGTCGCAACATGGTTTTATAAATGGCCGTTCATGTTTAACAAATTTGTTATCTTTTTATTCTAGCATTGTTGAGGCAGTTGATAGTGGTAAGGATTGCGATGTTGTATACCTTGACTTTAGCAAAGCTTTTGATACAGTGCCACATGAAAGACTGATTAAAAAGATAGAGTCTCATGGTATTGGGGGTGCTATATTAAGCTGGATTAGGGCATGGCTATACCAAAGGAAACAGAGAGTTAGTATAAATGGAATCAAGTCAGAGTGGGAAAATGTTGTAAGTGGAGTGCCTCAAGGCTCTGTCCTGGGACCTCTGTTGTTTATAATATATATAAATGATTTAGATTCAGGTTTGAGTAGCAACATTTGCAAATTTGCCGATGATACGAAAATCGGTAGGGAAATTAATTCGGAGGAGGACTCACTATCACTTCAAGTTGATCTAGATAGGGTTTTGAAATGGTCAAAGGATTGGCAGATGCAGTTTAATGCTGATAAATGTAAAGTTCTGAGGTTAGGTAATGATGATAGAGTTACAAGATACGAGCTAGATGGTGTTGTGATTGCGAAGTCGGATTGCGAAAGGGATCTGGGAGTTATGATTAGTAAGAATTTAAAACAAAAGGATCAATGCATAAATGTTCGTAATAAGGCAAATCGGACACTTGGATTTATTAATCGCAGCGTTAGTAACAAGACACCTGGTGTGGTTCTCAAGCTATATCTTGCTCTAGTTAGGCCCCGTTTAGATTATGCAGTTCAGTTTTGGTCGCCATATTATAGAATGGATATAAATTCACTTGAACGTGTCCAGCGTAGGATGACTAAGTTAATTCCCCAAATTAGAAATCTTTCATATGAAGAAAGATTAACAAAGCTTAAGTTGCATTCACTGGAAAGGCGAAGAGTTAGGGGTGACATGATAGAGGTTTACAAGTGGATGAATGGACATAACCGGGGGGATATTAACAGGGTATTAAAAGTATCAACACAGGACAGAACACGAAACAATGGGTATAAATTGGATAAGTTTAGATTTAGGAAAGACTTGGGTAAATACTGGTTCAGTAACAGGGTTGTTGATTTGTGGAACCAATTGCCGCGTAACATTGTGGAGGTGGGGTCCCTCGATTGTTTCAAGCACGGGTTGGACAAGTATATGAGTGGGATTGGGTGGTTATAGAATAGGAGCTGCCTCGTATGGGCCAATAGGCCTTCTGCAGTTACCTTTGTTCTTATGTTCTTATGTTCTTATGATGTCTTCGACGAAACCATTGGAGAAGCCGTTGTTGACTAGGACCTGCCTTACCCTACAGAGTTCTTCATCGACTTGCCTCCATTCAGAGCTGTGGCTGAGAGCACGGTCGACATATGCGTTAACAACACTCCTCTTGTACCTGTCTGGGCAGTCGCTGTTGGCATTTAGGCACATTCCTATGTTCGTTTCCTTAGTGTAGACTGCAGTGTGGAAACCTCCGCTCTTTTCCATGACTGTTACATCTGGAAAGGGCAGCTTCCCATCCTTTTCCATCTCGTAAGTGAAACGCAACACGGAACTCTGCTCAAATGCCTTCTTCAGCTCCTGTCTGACATCAGGTACCTGTGTAAAAATGTCATCAACATACCTGCAGTATATGGCCGGTTTCAAGTTCATGTCGACTAAGACTTTTTGCTCGATGGTACCCATGTAGAAGTTTGCAAACAGGACACCTAGGGGAGAACCCATGGCGACCCCATCTACTTAATTGCTTATACATGTGCCCATCCGGGCTCAAGAAGGGTGCCTCTTTAGTACAAGTTTGGAGTAGTTTCCTCAGAATATTTTCTGGTATGTCAAGAGGAGTACAGGCTGGATCACGATACACTCTGTCGGCTATCATCCCGATTGTCTCGTCCACAGGTACGTTGGTAAACAATGTCAAGACACACAAGCCAGGAAACCCACTTCGGCCAATCATTAGCCAGATACCCACACCCACGTACAGACTGGCGAAGCGACTCAACGGCCTGCTGACTCCTTATGTTCCTTGCGCCTTCAGCCTGAAGTCTCCAAAGGAATTTGTTGACTTACTGTGGGGCACACGGGCCACAGGGATAAGAGCCTCGTTGGAGGTAGAATCGCTGTTTACCAACGTACCTGTGGACGAGAAAATCGGGATGATAGCCGACAGAGTGTATCGTGATCCAGCCTGTACTCCTCTTGACATACCAGAAAATATTCTGAGGAAACTACTCCAAGCTTGTATTAAAGAGGCACCCTTCTTGAGCCCGGATGGGCACATGTATAAGCAAGTAGATGGGGTCGCCATGGGTTCTCCCCTAGGTGTCCTGTTTGCAAACTTCTACATGGGTACCATCGAGCAAAAAGTCTTAGTCGACATGAACTTGAAACCGGCCATATACTGCAGGTATGTTGACGACATTTTTACACAGGTACCTGAGGTCAGACATCTGCAGGAGCTGAAGGAGGCATTTGAGCAGAGTTCCGTGTTGCGTTTCACTTACGAGATGGAAAAGGATGGGAAGCTGCCCTTTCTAGATGTAACAGTCATGGAAAAGAGTGGAGGTTTCCACACTGCAGTCTACACTAAGGAAACGAACATAGGAATGTGCCTAAATGCCAACAGTGACTGCCCAGACAGGTACAATTAAGAGGAGTGTTGTTAACGCATATGTCGACCGTGCTCTCAGCCACAGCTCAGAATGGAAGCAAGTCGACGAAGAACTCTGTAGGGTAAGGCAGGTCCTAGTCAACAACGGCTTCTCTAATGGTTTCGTCGAAGACATCATAAGAAGGAAAGTGAAACGCCATGCAACCTCTGAAGAGACAACTAACACAACACCTATACCCCCTATTAGACTATTTTACAGGAACTTCTTTTCCACAGCTCATAAAACGGAGGAAAGGGTCCTGAAAGATATTGTTAATAGTATAAAACGTTATCCCTACCGACAAAAATCAGAGGATACAACTGACGATTTACTATAAAACCAGAAAAACGGCCAGCCTTCTCATGAGAAACTCTCCATACACAAAACAGAACGCTTTAAAAGAGACTAACGTCGTCTATGCCTTCAAATGCCCTCTTGGGGACTGTAAGCTCCAAAAAACTCAGTATATAGGCAAGACAACAACATCTCTTTCTAGGCGTTTAACGATGCATAAGCAACAGGGCTCCATTAAGGAACATATAATCTCTTCCCACAACCAAACCATCGCCAGAGAAATCCTAGTAAACAACACAGAAATCATCGATAGATACAGCGATAGCAGGCGGCTTGACGTTTGCGAGGCACTACACATCAAGAAGTCAACACCAGCAATCAACAGCCAATTAATGCACAACTATATTCTACGCACCTCAAGACTCCGCTCCAATATAGAAGCATCAAGAAATATGGACCGATAGGCTTTCTACAAACACTTCTATTCAATACCCATTGTTTCGTGTTCTGTCTTGTGTTGATGAAATTAATACCCTCTTAATACCACCTCTTGTTCTGTCTTGTGTTGATGAAATTATTACCCTATTAATGCCACCTCACCCTATCCACCTCACTCAAATGTAGATATAAAATCGGAGATGCGTAAGTTCTATTCAGTTTATTTATTTATTTATTTATGCATATACAAGAATGTACATAAGGAATGTGAGGATACAAATATGGTAATTACAGTCTTGTAAAGCCACTAGCACGCGCAGCGTTTCGGGCAGGTCCTTAATCTAAGAAAATTTTAAGGAGGTAAATACTTGCAAAATTATAGACAAAAAATGATAACAGATTACATGAAATGAAAAAAAGATGAGAGAAAATTGTAGGTACAGTATATTAAAGCTCATAGGTAGCTAAGATTGATTGCAATGACAGCTTGAATGGTAGTTGACAAAAAAATTGGTAGGCATAATACAGCAGAAACAATATAAGATTGGTTGCAATGACAGCTTGAATGGTAGTTGACAAAAATTGGTAGTCACAATACAGCATATGGCTAGCACATAAAAGAAGACAGCAATGAACACAATGATAAGGTTGTTTGAAATTACATAAAAATTACGAGATTGGGTAACACTAGGTACAGAGCAAATTTAAAGCTCAGTGTAGGAAACTAAGAAGATGAAGTTAGGTACTTTTTGGTTTTGCTTTTAAATAAGGCAAAAGTTTTACAGTTTTTCAATTCACTAGGGAGTGAGTTCCATAAACTAGGTCCCTTAATTTGCATAGAGTGTTTACACAGATTAAGTTTGACCCTGGGGATATCAAAGAGATATTTATTTCTGGTGTGGTGATAATGGGTCCTATTACATCTGTCCAGGGAGAGTTTCAGAGCATGGTTTGCATTTAAGAACAGGGTTTTGTAAATGTAGTTGACACAAGAGAATGTGTGGAGGGAGTTAATATTTAGCAAGTTTAGGGATTTAAACAAGGGAGCTGAGTGTTGTCTGAAAGCTGAGTTAGTTATCATTCTGATAGCAGATTTTTGCTGTGTGATGATGGGCTTAAGGTGGTTTGCAGTGGTAGACCCCCATGCACAGATACCATAATTAAGATAGGGGTAAATTAGTGCATAATATAGTGAGAGGAGAGCAGAGTTAGGAACATAATATCTGATTTTGGAGAGTATACCAACTGTCTTAGAGACTTTCTTAGTTATGTGTTGAATGTGGGTGCTGAAGTTGAGTCTCTTGTCTAGGAATAGGCCAAGAAACTTGCCATCATCTTTATTACTGATGTTAATGTTGTCTATCTGTAGCTGAATTGCATTTGATGATTTGCTTCCAAATAAGATGTAGTAAGTCTTTTCGATGTTTAATGTTAGTTTGTTCGTTGACATCCATAAGTGGACTTTTTTTAATTCATTATTCACAACATTATTTAGTGTATGTGGGTTGAGGTTTGAATAGATAAGAGTAGTATCGTCAGCAAACAGTATAGGTTTGAGAATATTAGAGACATTAGGCAGATCGTTTATATATATAAGAAATAGAAGAGGTCCTAAGATGCTGCCCTGTGGCACTCCAACGGTAATTGGTAGAGTGGACGAAGTTGTATCATTGATGGTTACATATTGGTGTCTGTCACTAAGATAGGATCGGATGTAGTCAAGGGCAAGGCCTCGGATTCCATAATGCTGGAGTTTAAGTAAGAGGTAGTTGTGATTAACAGTATCAAAGGCTTTTCTTAGGTCAATGAAGAGTCCAATCGGAAACTCATTTTTGTCAAGGGCTGAGTAGATAACGTCAAGGAGACTAATGATTGCATCGTTGGTGCTCTTTTGGGACCGGAAGCCAAACTGGCAGGGGCTGAGTATGTCGAATTTTACGAGGTAGGAATAGAGCTGTTTGTAAATAATTTTTTCAAATATTTTTGATAGAATGGGTAGATTTGATATTGGTCTATAATTGTTTATGTCCGCCGGATTGCCAGTTGTGTATTTGTAAACTAAAGTCTTTGAAAATGTAATAAGTTTTACGAAACGCGCTCGTGTCGCGTCAGACTAGAAATAAAAATGAATTTTGGAGAACATTAATTCATGAAAACTTGGCTTATATATATATATATATATATATATATATATATATATATATATATATATATATATATATATATATATATATATATATATATATATATATATATATATATATATATATATATATATATATATATATATATATATGTCGTACCTAGTTGCCAGAACTCACTTCTCAGCCTACTATTCAAGGCCCGATTTGCCTAATAAGCCAAGTTTTCCTGAATTAATATATTTACTATAATTTTTTTCTTATGAAATGATAAAGCTACCCTTTTCACTATGTATGAGGTCAATTTTTTTTTATTGGAGTTAAAATTAACGTAGATATATGACCCAACCTAACCAACCCTACCTAACCTAACCTAACCTATATATATAGGTAAGGTTAGGTTAGGTAGCCAAAAAAAGCTAGGTTAGGTCAGGTTAGGTAGGTTAGGTAGACGAAAAAACATTAATTCATGAAAACTTGGCTTATTAGGCAAATCGGGCCTTGCATAGTAGGCTGAGAAGTGAGTTCTGGCTACTAGGTACGACATATATATATATATATATATATATATATATATATATATATATATATATATATATATATATATATATATATATATATATATATATATATATATATAAAATGTGACAATGTCAGACCACGGAGGAAAAATGAAACAGGAATTTCCTTAAGTACTTTCGTATATTAATACATCTTCAGAAAGAGTGATTTTACAGATCGAGTGATGGGTATAAATAGGCAGGCGAGAGTGGTGAAGTGAGGTGAGGTACAATACGTGGACAACGCAGACGGCCCATTGGCCCATCAGATGCAGCCAATTGGCCCATCCGATGTAGCCCAATGGCCCATCTGATACAGCAAACATACACAGGCACAATACATAGATAATTATAGCATAAAATGGCAAATATATACAATGAATTAGTGAGACAAATGCGTTCCAATGATCTTACTTAAATCGCCCTTTAACTGATCTATAAAAATGGATCTAAGTTATATAGACCACTGCTAATATTCAAATTACTTTCTTTAGTGATCTGTATCAAAGCAGATTCAATTATGTTTCTGTTATAGGTGCTTTTACAATTTGTTATTGAAGAAGCACTCTCCCAATCAATTTGGTGAGCATTTTCTGACAAATGAACAAACAAAGCATTAGACAATTGGCCATGTTTTACAGAGTATTTATGTTGCGATATTCTACATTTTAAATCTTTAGATGTTTGCCCAACATAGAACTTATTACATTCCTTACAAGGTATTTTATAAATGACACAATTATCACTACAAGGGCTGTTCCTAACTAATAGCTTACCAACAGTGTTTTCGTAGCTAAACATTACATCGATCTATATTAAAAAGTTTCAAGGCCTTGACAATATTCTCAACCCCGGAGAAATATGGTAAACATAACACATTCTTTGGGCGAATCCTTTCACTGCATACATTATTATAATATGTACGACGTGCTTTGTTACGGCAAATTTCCAAAAAATTCAGTGGGTAACAAAGCTTAAGACCAATCGAATCAATATTCTTAAACTCTTCGTCTAAGAATTCTGGACTCACAACTCGAAGAGCTCTTAGATACATTGAAGAAAAAATTGTCTTTTTCACATTGTATCTATGCCCTGAAAAATAATGAACATAAGATAAATTATTCGTAGGTTTTCTGTAAACACTAAACTTTAAAGAAGAGTCTTCCCTATGAATAAGCAAGTCTTATTCATAGATAAGAGTCTTCCCTATGCTTATTCATAGGGAAGACTCTTCTTTGGAGGCAGGCGGGGTCAGGGGAGACAGACGGGGTCAGGGGAGGCAGGCGGTGTCAGGGGAGGCAGGTGGGGTCAGGGGAGGCAGGTGGGGTCAGGGGAGGCAGGTGGGGTCAGGGGAGGCAGTTGGGGTCAGGGGAGGCAGGTGGGGTCAGGGGAGGCAGGTGGGGTCAGGGGAGGCAGGCGGTGTCAGGGGAGGCAGGTGGGGTCAGGGGAGGCAGGTGGGGTCAGGGGAGGCAGGTGGGGTCAGGGGAGGCAGGTGGGGTCAGGGGAGGCAGGCGGTGTCAGGGGAGGCAGGCGGTGTCAGGGGAGGCAGGCGGTGTCAGGGGAGGCAGGCGGTGTCAGGGGAGGCAGGTGGTGTCAGGGGAGGCAGGTGGTATCAGGGGAGGCAGGTGGTATCAGGAGAGGCAGGTGGGGTCAGGGGAGGCAGGTGGTGTCAGGGGAGGCAGGTGGGGTCAGGGGAGGCAGGTGGGGTCAGGGGAGGCAGGCGGTGTCAGGGGAGGCAGGCGGTGTCAGGGAAGGCAGGTGGTGTCAGGGGAGGCAGGCGGTGTCAGGGGAGGCAGGCGGTGTCAGGGGAGGCAGGCGGTGTCAGGGGAGGCAGGTGGTATCAGGGGAGGCAGGTGGTATCAGGGGAGGCAGGTGGTGTCAGAGGAGGCAGGCGGTGTCAGGGGAGGCAGGTGGTATCAGGGGAGGCAGGTGGTATCAGGGGAGGCAGGTGGGGTCAGGGGAGGCAGGTGGTGTCAGGGGAGGCAGGCGGTGTCAGGGGAGGCAGGTGGTGTCAGGGGAGGCAGGTGGGGTCAGGGGAGGCAGGTGGTGTCAGGGGACGCAGGTGGGGTCATGGGAGGCAGGTGGGGTCATGGGAGGCAGGTGGGGTCAGGGGAGGCAGGCGGTGTCAGGGGAGGCAGGCGGTGTCAGGGGAGGCAGGCGGTGTCAGGGGAGGCAGGTGGTGTCAGGGGAGGCAGGCGGTGTCAGGGGAGGCAGGCGGTGTCAGGGGAGGCAGGTGGTATCAGGGGAGGCAGGTGGTATCAGGGGAGGCAGGTGGGGTCAGGGGAGGCAGGAGGTGTCAGGGGAGGCAGGTGGTGTCAGGGGAGGCAGGTGGTATCAGGGGAGGCAGGTGGTATCAGGGGAGGCAGGTGGGATCAGGGGAGGCAGGTGGTGTCAGAGGAGGCAGGCGGTGTCAGGGGAGGCAGGTGGTATCAGGGGAGGCAGGTGGTATCAGGGGAGGCAGGTGGGGTCAGGGGAGGCAGGTGGTGTCAGGGGAGGCAGGCGGTGTCAGGGGAGGCAGGTGGTGTCAGGGGAGGCAGGTTGGGTCAGGGGAGGCAGGTGGGGTCAGGGGAGGCAGGTGGTGTCAGGGGAGGCAGGTGGTGTCAGGGGAGGCAGGTGGGGTCAGGGGAGGCAGGTGGGGTCATGGGAGGCAGGTGGGGTCAGGGGAAGCAGGAGGTGTCAGGGGAGGCAGGCGGTGTCAGGGGAGGCAGGCGGTGTCAGGGGAGGCAGGTGGTGTCAGGGGAGGCAGGCGGTATCAGGGGAGGCAGGCGGTGTCAGGGGAGGCAGGCGGTGTCAGGGGAGGCAGGCCGTGTCAGGGGAGGCAGGCGGTGTCAGGGGAGGCAGGTGGTGTCAGGGGAGGCAGGTGGTGTCATGGGAGGCAGGTGGGGTCAGGGGAGGCAGGCGCTGTCAGGGGAGGCAGGCGGTGTCAGGGGAGGCAGGCGGTGTCAGGGGAGGCAGGTGGTGTCGGTCCATAGAATTACCCAAATCGACCCAAATCGGCTCAAAAGTACCCAAATCCTCCTAGCATTACGTAAGTAATGAAGAAATATGGTATATTTACTTACTATAATGTTGCATATATTCAAGTATATATGCAATGTATTTATTCAATTTATATGAATAAGGTACAGTCAGCTTGACTGAATCTCTTCCAACACAATGGACACTCATGAGGTTATTTACTTATTGCAGCTGAATTCTTTTCTGACACAATGGACACTCATGAGGTGTAGTGCTTGGATAAAGATTCACAGCTACACTACAATTTTAATAGACTTACTGAAATGTGAGGCTCGCTTTTTAACCGACAGACAGATTTATAGGATATTAAAGTCACACAAGCATACAATTGGCCAATCATATACCAAAATAACCTTCAATATACTTCTCTGCCAGTCGGGGTGCCTTGTCTGACAAGGTGCCAGACTGATTAACTCTCTCTTGTTGAGTTTAGGCACGGTATTTTGTCACAGCGTTGCTGTATGATGATCTGGTAGCGTTGCTACGTGATTGTCCCTGCAGTTGCAGAAGAATGATAGTTGATAAAGATTAGGAATGAAGGTTGTGGAAACCGTGTCACTGTGATCTCCACTATACACTCTTATTTTATATAAATGTTCTAGGATTTTCCTTGTAGATATTGTCCAGGTACTCCCCCAGTTCTAGAGAGTGTTCACTGGTGATAAAGATATTAGATAAGGTGTCCTTGAGCTGGTAATGTTCGCTAAGGATCCGTCACTTGTTCACTGAGTTGTAAACAAACGCGAAGTGCCCCGGGGGGCGGGCCGGAGGTCGGCCATCTTGGAGTGCGGATTGAACGCTCCTGGCTGGACTTTCTTTCCACACCTTACCTGGAACTCATCTTTGAATTCAGCTGGCTTCTTTGGGCCAGTGTGTGCTCACTGCAGCTACCCAGGGGCTCACAGGACCGGGGGAGGCCGGAGCCTCCCTAATGGACGCCTCCCCGAGCGGGGGCGCCATGGATGTTGACAGCAAGTCCCAGAGAGGAAAACGTCTGCTGGAAAATGAGTCGGCAGATGCTGCCCCAGAGTGAGATGCTAAGAGGATATCCTCCCCTTCAGAAGACCTTAGTCTTGTGATACCCCGTTCCTCGTTTGTGGTAGTCCTAATCCAGTCAGAATCAGGTCAGTGCGTCTTTGCAAATCCTCGTACCTTAGGTGCAGCAATCGAGGCTTCCGTATTGTGGCCACATTGCCTGCCTGAGACCATACGTACCCTGGGTAGGGGTGCAGCACTGAAGTTACATATCAGAAAGGAGGCTCTATCACACATCTGTGTATCCGACATTATTAAGTTGGGGGACTGGCCTGTCAGGTGCCGACAGGTATTGTCGCAGGAGGAGGAGTCTCGGGCCCGGTATGGGAAGATTGGCCCAATTGACCAGAGTGTAGATGTGGATGACATCCAGGCCGCTCTGCAGGTATTAGTGGGTGCATCAGCGAGATTATTGGAAGTTACCAGGATTCGCGGAGCAGCAGGGCCGACATCCATGGTCCGTGTAAAGTTCGATGGGCACCTCCCTGACCGAGTGGCACTACACAGGACCTCGTATCAGATTCAGCCCTACAATTTCCCTGTTTTACGATGTTACGCTTGTCATCTATTGGGCCACAGTCGCCTGACCTGCCGTAATACAGCACGTTGTGCAAACTGCGGCAAAACAGGCCATTCAGACAGAGATAACGGTGGGTGCTCTGCTGCACCTCGCTGCTGTTTATGCCATGGCCATCATAAGGTTACGTCTAAGAGTTGCCCTGTATATCTTGAGGCCCTCCAGTTGGACATCGATCATAAAACAGCGGGGTCACCTCGACATGAGCTGTTCCAGAAGTTGCGCACCCTCAATCAGCCTATCGCTTCTTCTCGCCTCCAGGTTCCCCCTGGTCGGGCCTCTTCACAAGTAGGAACTAGCAGACGCTCTTGCCTGTCCCAGTCACATGCCACATACGCCCAGGTTGCTAATCGATTTTCCCTCCTGGGTAGCCTTGACATTGACGGAAACTCATCCACGGATACAGACATGGACGCTCAGTCTCGGCCGGAGCCTAGCACTCGTCACCCTCCTGCCTTTCCTCAAAGAAGCCAACACCGGCGTCGTCGACACACCCATCGATCAGGAGGTACTGCTCCAACAGACAGCCCTGATGATCCTCTGGTCCCCCAGGCACTTTCCCAAGGGATTGTGACACTGGGGAAACATGAGGCCCAGAGTGAGGCTCCCACCAGTCGCAGACGCCGTCAAGAGAGTTCGCGAGCCGACCACCGCTTCCGTCAGGCAGAGAGAAGCATAGATCAACATCCTCTTGACTGGAAGTCATTGATACCACACATATTACTTACTTTGTATGAGGGTTTTATGGCTTTTTCTAGTGGTTTCCCCTTTGGAGACGTCTGTGCACTGGTGGTCAAAAAGTTAGCTGTTGTATTTCAGGGATAATGGCGCCCCATCCGGAGAATACTGTGGTGTTTTGGAATGCCCGCTCCCTTTTTAAGAAGACGCAATTTTATCGCCAGCGCACCACCGTTGATCGTGGGACTCTGTGAGACTTGGCTTACAGACGATCTTTCCTTCACAGTGCCGGGGTATTCTGTCTATAGACTAGATCGGCCAATACGGGGTGGAGGGGGACTTGCCCTCTTGGTCAGGGACTCAGTTCCCAGCTCCTTGCTCCGGATTCACTCCTTCCCGGGTGGACATTTAGAATTCATGGCAGTGAAGGTCGCCCTCTCCCATGGGTGGGGCACCTTTGGAGTTCTGTATAACCCCTGTCTACCGGTAACGAAGAAGGAACTAGAACACTATTATGGTCAGATCACAGACACCTGCCTCGTCATGGGTGACTTTAACGCTCGGCACTCATCATGGCAACCCATGCTATCGGGTCGCCACCACAACATGGCTGGCCGAGCCCTATTTCAGTTTCTCCTTGACTCCCCAGACCTCTCCTTACTGACGCCGCCAGGTTTGGGAACTCGGATAGACCCACTAAATGGCCATACTTCAACACTCGATCTTTGCATTGGAAGAGGCCCCTTCATGATGGCGCAGATATGGACCGGGCCGTACCTGGGTAGTGATCACTTGCCCATTGTCATCTCCTTCGGGGGCACTGTTCGTCCTGCTCTGACCTCCCGTAGATCCAAATGGATCTTCTCGGAAGAGGGGTGGCATGGCTATGAGGCGGATGACTGGTTGACCCTTCCCCCAGTTACTGCAGATCTCCATGGGTCAGCAGATGCTCTCTCCGAGTCCCTCTTCAGTGTAGGCTCTCGGCATTTCAGGAGGACTAGTGGCCAGACAACCAATCCTTCCCGCCGTGGGGCACCGTGGTGGACTCCTGAATGTCGGCAGGCAGTACTGGACCGGCGACGTGCGTGGAATTCGTGGCGGCGCCACCCTACTCCACTGTAGCGGCAGACCTTCCACAGGGCGGACGCCAGGTGTAGACAAACAGTCCTCCTTGCCAAACGCGAGGCCTAGGCTGATTACTGTGCCTCTCTCCGATTCGACTCCTCCTCTGCGGGAGCCTGGGCCTTTGTTCGTAAGATGACAGGTAGGTACTCCCGGCCTACCATCCCACTCAGAGACCCCAGTGGTAATGGGGGCCTAGGGGAAGTACAAATAGCCGAACTCTTGGCTGACCACTTTGAAGATGTTTACCGTTCCCCGCTCCTCTCTGTGAGTTCCATAGGTTGGGGCTCCCGACAGGGTATAGGACTAGCTCAGGACCTGGATCGCCCATTTACATCTGTTGAGCTGAAGGACGCTCTGTCACTCTCTAGGTCGGGCACTATGCCAGGGATAGACAACGTCCCATATGAATTTGTTCGGAGGGCACCCAAGAACTTTCAGTCCCACCTCCTTTACTTCTACAACACCTGCTGGTCCTCTGGTGTCTTCCCTGCCCCGTGGAAACACGCCATTCTTCTACCATTGGCCAAGTCAGGGAAGGATCCGTCTGTCCCGACTTCATATCAGCCCATAAGTTTGCTTCCATGTCTCGGGAAACTGATGGAACGTCTTGTTCACACCCGGCTACAATGGGTGGTCGAAACCTCAGGTCTCCTACCTGAAGGTATCAGTGGATTTCGGCTGGGAAGAAGCACGATGGACTGCCTCCTCTCCTTGGAACATCGAATAATGGACACTTATCGCCGGAGAAGAGTACTCCTTGCAGCATTCTTCGATATCAAGAGTGCATTTGACTCTGCTTCTCATTCTGCTGTCCTTCAGAGTCTGGCTCGACTAGGTCTCTCGGGTCCGGTGTTAAGGTGGTTCCAAAACTATCTACAGGGCCACTCATTCAAAGTGGCGGTTGGTGGAGTCGTCTCTACGTCCCGCCCTGTCTCGCGTGGTGTCCCTCAGGGAGCGATTCTGAGCCCACTACTATTCTCTATTCTTCTGTCTGATCTCCATGTATTCCGGGGGGTCCAGGTTTTAGCCTATGCCGATGATGTAACCCTCGTGGCGGATGGTGACACTCTCCTAGAGGCACAAGGCTCCCTGCAAAATGCCGTGACTGTGTTCTCAGCAATTGTGCTGGGGAAGGGGCTCTCCATTAACCCTGTGAAAAGTTGCGTCATGAGCTTCACCTGGACCCGCTTACCAGACCAGCCAGTGGTGACCCTCGGGGGCTGTCGTCTCCCGATCGCTACCGAACACAGGTGGCTGGGGGTCGTTCTAGATAGCCCTCGGCTGACGTGGAGGCACCATGTCGACTACCTTCGGGCCTCATGCCTTCGTCGCGTGAACATCATGAAACGGGTTTCTGGTGCGGCTTGGGGGGCTTCACGGGAGTCGCTCCTAGCTCTCTACAAGGCCTTCATTCGTAGCAAGATCATGTATGCGAGTGAAGTCTATGGCTCAGCAGCAGCATCTGTCTTGGCAAGGCTGGATCCCATTCAAAATGGTGCCCTTCGCTCAACGTTAGGAGCTATGCCCTCCTCGCCAGTTCTTTCTCTCCATGCCGAGTCGGGGCTATGGCCCCTGAGCTTTCAACGTCTTCTCGCCCACTGCCGCCAACTTCAACGGATAGTGCGTCTCCCTGCTACCCATCCACTTACTCGCCTCCAGCTCGAGGCTAACTGGTGGAATGTGCCGGCTGGACACTCCAGACGCCGTCAGTTGCCTTTCGTTGTCCGGGCCTTCGATGCATATTCACAGTTTTCCCTTCCCGTCCCTGTACTCACCCCTGGCCCGATCATCTCACCGGTGCCTCCGTGGGCAGAAGAGATCATTCGAGTTTCTGTCGACTTTTCCAAGCCTCCTCGTCGGAAGAGAGATTTAGAGGGTTTGGCCCCTTTATTTTTTGCCGACCTACGAGCCTCCTTATACTCTGGATACTTAGAGGTTTACACAGATGGGTCCCGCAAAGATCAGCCACCATCTACATCTGCGGCAGCATACTTTGCTCCTTTTTCTTTCTGTCAGATGTGGAAACTCTCCCCTGCTCACTCGTGCCTGGCCGGGGAATTGTTTGCAATCTTACTAGCCTTACAACTCCTTCGACAAGTTTCAGGGCCCTCTGCAGTGGTTTTCTACGTGGACTCAATCACAGCACTACATCTGATATCATCTCGGCGTCCACGAGTCCATCGTCATACTGTGTCACAGATCCGTGGAGAACTGCTGTCATACTCTGTTACTCCAGGTTGGTCCATCTATCTCCAATGGGTTCCGTCACATGTCGGTATTAAAGGCAATGAGGTAGCCGACGCAGCAGCAGGGATGGCGCATGCTCTCCATGACTCTACAAATGTGACTCTAGACCTTTCCGAAATTCTCCCGCAACTCCGGGCGGCTTGCCTCGCGAGTTGGGAGGCAATGATGGAGCCAGCACTCAGGTCCTCCTCTTTGGCGGGTCTACGGGAGGATTCCTCCCCGCGTCCATGGACTCGTCATCATTCTCGACTCTTCGACACTGCCATCACTCGTCTCCGGATTGGGCACACTTGCCTGGCCGCACATCTCCATCGTCTACGGCTGGTAGATTCCCCATATTGCCAGTGGTGTCTGACCCAGGAGGATACAGTGGAGCACCTTCTACTTCACTGCCCTCGATTTCATAGCGCTCGCGTCAGACTACAGAGTTCCGTTCGTAGGCTGAATATTCCCCGCCTCACAGTTCCCGTTCTCCTTGACGGGGCAGGTGCGAGAGACGAAGACGTCCGTCATGACATCCTTCGCCATACCTTCCGCTTCATCCGTCATGTCCGCGGCCTGAAGAGACTGTAAAATTTGTCGCCAGAGGAGATTGTAGGGTCTAAGGCCTGAAGAGACTATAGGGACCCCATCCCTCCGCTATTTCCCGGTATCGGGCAGCCGGGGCGCATCCGATCCCACGATCGTCGTCGCCCCTAAATCAACACAACAACAACAAGTGCCCAGGGGTCTCGTGGGCGCTTCTTGCTCCCAAGATGCTCCTCCCTCTCCCTTGAGCACGGTAGCCTTCTATGAATATTGATTGATTATTTTTACAGTCTAGACTTATGATTGAGATAAGATGTGATTATAATATAATTAGATATAGGATATAAAGATTATTAGTAGTACTTGATAGTACCACTGATTCTTATTAAGGATTCGATTTTATCCCTACCGGATATTGAATAAATGTTCCAATAGTTTTTTAATTAACAAATCCTTCTAGAAGCTTCTGGATCCTTGAGAGATCATGCACAAAGTCATGTAGGCATCAATAGGGCCCTGTAGCATACGTGATCATAGTGACATTGTCATCTAGGATCAAGCTATATAATGATTCTAATATGATTTTGATACGATTTAGATATGATTTTGATATGATATAGAAATGATATAGTAATTATACATTTCTTAGATGATTATTAGATATGGTGGGTAAAAATTTCCCACAACTCCCATGCTTCTTAGAGTAAGGTGGTGGATGAGTGTTCATGATTTTTATGATGATATTAGTAAGGCAGTGGATGAGTGCTTATGGTCCGAATGTTATAGTAAACATATATAAAATGTATTTTACAACTTTTTCTGAGTTGTTAAGCCTTATTGAAAATCTGATTTAATTTGTACCTTTTTATTTAGGTACTCATTAAATCAGCACTTGCATGCTCATGTGAATGACTGAGTGACTGTTTGTGTTGGTGTTTGTGTGTTTGTGTGCTAATTATGGCTGGACCATACATATATAGACATCATTTACGTTACTTTTACATTCAAACACATTCCAAAGTTCATGAATAGTAACAATTGAAGAAATATTATTCATATACAGTTTACTTATTTATTAATTTTGTAACTTACCAACCGACACAAAACAAACAACACTAGATTTCATTTAGCTTATTAGATTCTTGGTGTTTATGCAAGATAAGATCTGTGTTTATGAAAGATAAAACAGAAGCTGTCGTAGCCCAGCTGTGGGAGCGTCCTCCGCGGCCTCGCAGACCGGAGTTCCACCCAAAGACTTAATGTGTCTTTTATTACTGTTCACGTATGTGAGGAGGTAGATCACTAGCTGTCTTAAATGTGCGATAGAGAGTGCACAGCTCCATTTTGAGATCCTGACCATTTGCACCGGAGTGCGTGCACGAGATCAAGTTTCTTTAATGCAAAACTTGACCCTGCCATGTTGGGTATCCTGTGACAGCTCGTGACATTAGGATTCCATTGGTACTACGTTGGCCGACGTGTGTATTTCCATTCAGCAATTACATCAAGGTGTATTATGAAGTACAGCTTGAAACTCCAAGAATGTAAAAATCCAGATTTAGAGTGGAGTTGTACTTTTGTGAAGTTGCGGTTGAGGAAGGCGACCCATTCCCAACGGTTTTGTATACAAATAGGCTTGTTCTGTGAAGTAGTAGTGACGTCACGATATAGCGTCACCACGAGAGGCTGCTCTGATTGACCAGTCCTTAGTGCCTGTTGCCCGATTGGTTCTTTTCCAAGAACAAGGAAAGGGAACTGAGAAGCCCCCAGCCCCATGCTGTCAACGACATTCTGAAGCCATACCTGAGAGGACGTGATTTTCACAGCTGTCTTCCAGCAGCCTGGAATATTCGTCTATCGTGACATTAAACTAAATCTCGTTATCTACAAAGAGTCACCTAACGCATATCACCCTGTTACGAACCCGATTCCATCGTCGGAGCATGGAGCAGTGACGTCAATGCCATCTGTGAGTCCACTCCCGAAACCCCCACAACATGGACGACGCCATCTAGTGGTGACAGGATAATACCAGCAATATTATACGCTGGTATAATTATATATACGCTCGATTCCTGTCCTAGTTAGCTTGAGAGGTAGCTGGTGCTGACCTCTGGTGAGGTGGTGCTTAGAAAATCAGCGCCATCTTTTGAAGGAGGAGTTGTATGTCTATGTCAGAGTACGTAAGTGTTGTTTCCTAGTGTCCCAGTGTACTGATGACGTGTCTGTCAGAGTCCACAGAGTCGACGTAGGGCTGCTGTGGTACGAGGACAGTCAGTCTACCCAGGGCAGCCAATGTCTCTCTACTCCATTCTGCTTTACGGAAGCAGTGAGCCGCCGCTGGAGAAGAACTGTGAAGTGTTCTACTGTCTGCCTGTGAAGTGGCAGTGACGGAATTCGGCGTACCCGGGATTGGCTAACGGAAGAGATGACTGACAGTTAAGGTGCTACTGAGGAGTGTAACAAGCGAGTTGCAAGAAGCTCCTGCCAGGGGTTCGCGACCCTTGTATTTGTACATGAAGAGGCCCAGCAGCACAAGGCTGATGTTCTCTGCCAGCTCCAGGCTGGAGGGTGATAGTGGGCGTGCACGGAGAGCACCTAGTGAGACTGTGTTTTGGCTGGCCCGTGGCCAGGGTAGACTCGTTGATGTTTCCCAGTACTGGTTGAGGACGGTACTGTGTTGAGGAAACATGGTAGCTGACAAGACTGCATCGATTGAGCATCGAATAGCACATAGTGTCCTATGAGAGAGACACTTGTGTACATATTAAGTGTAGTAATACTTCTTCTAGGATTATACATGAGGTGATGGGAAAGTGATTATATATGAATGTATTGATAATTAATGAAGTGTAGTATTCAATGCACCTCCCCCAGTGTGTTTTACTTGCATTACCGAGCTCACTCCTTGAAAGCCACTACTAACTTGGGGCCGGATACCAGAACTTTAGTACCACCAGAAAAGAACCCGGCTGTGACCCATTGTGGCCGTAACACACCTAGAATCTGATCAGTGGTGGGAGATTCTCCTGATATTGATTGATAAATGAACGAGAATAGATTGTATTCACCACATGTTCATGCACTTGCATCAAGACTGCCAAGTGTTCATCTGTGATTATCGGTAACTTCCGGACGTCTATTGCGTCGATAGTTATCAAGGAGGGACCAACATGTATTCCACATTGTGCTGTCAGTTTCTCTGAGTGAGATAACTGTATTTAAAGACATATTTTTTGGTTGTAAGAGCTTGCTCCCTGAAACCGTGCCGCCAACACTGTGCGCTACCACCCAGTGCCAATTCTACCCTTTGTGTGTGTGTGTGTGTGTGTGTGTAAACCCACACTCACCACCCAGCTGTGTTGATGCTACAGGCAACCCAGTGCTGTACGATACGTCGCACCAACCACTTGGTTTATCCCTACATGGCTCGCAAGTAACCACGTGCTGTCTAAGGTCCTTGTGAGAGTCGACGCCACCACCCTGTGTGTTGTCATTACTCGCTGTTACGAACCCAAGCTCATTGTCAGAGCACGGAGCAGTGACGTCAACGCCATCTGTGAGTCCGCTCCCGAAACCCCCCACAACATGGACGACGCCATCTAGGGGCGACAGGAATATACCGGCAAGAGACGCTAGATTTCTGTCCTAGTCGACTCTTGAGGTAGCTGGTGCTGACCTCTAGTGAGATGGTGTTTAGAAAAGCAGCGTCATCTGTCATAAGCAGAGTTGGATGTATGTGTCTAAGCCAGTAAGTGATGTTTCCTAATGGTCCCATGTAGTGTCCCAGTGTACTGATGACGTGTCTGTATTCACAGAGTCGACCTAGGGCTGCTAGGATACAAGGACAGTCAGTCTACCCAGGGCAGCCAAGGTCTCTACACCAGTCTGCTTTTAGAAAGCAGTGAGCCGCCGCCGGAGAACTGTAAAGTGTTCTACTGTCTACCTGTGGAGTGGTAGTGACGGGATTCGCCGTACCCAGGGCTGGCTAGTAGAAGAGACAACTGACTTAGATGCCGAAGAGGAGAGTAACCAGCAAGTTGCACAAAGCTCCTGCCTAGGGCCCCTACCCTAGTATCTGCAAGTGAAGTGGCCCAACAGCGCGAGGCTGATTGGTATCTGCCAGCAACAGGCTGGACTGTGGTTGTGGGCCTTCACGAAGAGGCACTTAGTGGGATTGTGGCTTGGCTGGCCCGTGGCCAGGGTAGACTCATTGTTGTTTCCCGGTACCTATTGAGAGCAGTACCACGGATGAGGAAACAAAGTACAAGACTGCATCGATTGAGCTTCGCCGAGTGTTTAGTGTCTTCTGAGAGAGACGTCCGTGTACTTATAGTGTAGTTATACTTCCCTTTAAGAGTTAAATATATATATATATATATGGTGATGGGAAAATAATTATATATGGATAAAGTGATGAACTGTTGTATTTAATGTACCTCCTCCTTCGTTTTACTTGCATTACTGAGCTCACCCTTTGAAAGCCACTACTAACTTGTGGCCGGATACCAGAACTTTTATACCACCAGAAAAGAACCCGGTTGCGACCCATTGAGGCCATAACACTTGCATGTAACCACGTGTGGTTTAAGGTCCTTGTGAGAGTCGACGCCACCACTCAGTGTGTTGTCATTACTCGCATGTAACCACGTGCAGAGAAATGCTTGAGCATTACTATTGCCTTAGTAGCTTCAATTGCTATTTTAATAATTTTACCCTCTACTCATAACTCATGTTCCGGAGAAGAACATTCTACCCAATTAGCCAAATTACTTTCTGATATTTAGTATTTGTTTTATATAAAAATGATGGCAAGTTTCTTGGCCTATTCCTAGACAAGAGACTCGACTTCAGCACCCACATTCAACACATAACTAAGAAAGTCTCTAAGACAGTTGGTATACTCTCCAAAATCAGATATTATGTTCCTAACTCTGCTCTCCTCTCACTATATTATGCACTAATCTACCCCTATCTTAATTATGGTATCTGTGCATGGGGGTCTACCACTGCAAACCACCTTAAGCCCATCATCACACAGCAAAAATCTGCTATCAGAATAATAACTAACTCTGCTTTCAGACAACACTCAGCTCCCTTGTTTAAATCTCTAAACTTGCTAAATATTAACTCCCTCCACACATTCTCTTGTGTCAACTACATTTACAAAACCCTGTTCTTAAATGCAAACCATGCTCTGAAACTCTCCCTGGACAGATGTAATAGGACCCATTATCACCACACCAGAAATAAATATCTCTTTGATATCCCCAGGGTCAAACTTAATCTGTGTAAACACTCTATGCAAATTAAGGGACCTAGTCTATGGAACTCACTCCCTAGTGAATTGAAAAACTGTAAAACTTTTGCCTTATTTAAAAGCAAAACCAAAAAGTACCTAACTTCATCTATTTAGTTTCCTACACTGAGCTTTAAATTTGCTCTGTACCTAGTGGTACCCAATCTCCTAATTTTTATGTAATATCAAACAACCTTATCATTGTGTTCATTGCTGTCTTCTTTTATGTGCTAGCCATATGCTGTATTGTGACTACCAATTTTTGTCAACTACCATTCAAGCTGTCATTGCAATCAATCTTATATTGTTTCTGCTGTATTGTGCCTACCAATTTGTTGTCAACTACCATTTTAAGCTGTCATTGCAATCAATCATAGCTACCTATGTGCTTTAATATACTGTACCTATAATTTTCTCTCATCTTTTTTTTTTTTCATTCCATGTAATCTGTTATCATTTTTTTGTCTATAAATTTTGCAAGTATTTACCTCCTTAAAATTAACATGAATTGGAGCGCGTCCAGTAGAAACTTTTTATATTTTAACAGGAAAATTTTTATCTACTCTATATTTTCTATATTATATTATTAACCCTCAAACTGCTAGGGGTCCAAATGGCTTTAACACCCAAAGGCACAAAAAAAAAAAAATATCCAAATTTGTTTTTCTTATTAATCTCTTTATTTGTGTTCCCTGAGCACGGGAAAAACAATAATAAATATAATTGCACTTACCGTTAACGTAAATGAGCCGAGAAGATGGTCGATGACGTCATAGATCATCGTCGCTGAACCGCTGTGCGCCCGGGGTGAGTCAGGCGTGACGGACGAGGAGTCAGAGTTGCCGCGAGTTTATTTTTCGCGTTATTATTTACAGTATGGCGTATTTTACACCCATTTTTATCACTGGTGTGGTTCAATAAGTTCTCACATGAAGATTTATTATCATAAAACTGTTGTCAATGTACATTGTATCCACATATCAGTGTCAAGTATTTGCACAAATGTCTTATTTCTCGATAAAATATACAATTTCTTATGATTTATTTTCACTATATATACACCCACTTATTCTATATTTACATGTTTTTGCACCAGTCTTGGACATTTGGAAGTCATCAAGACTGATACTCGTTAAAACATTTGACATAGAACACAGGGGCCTGACACGCTATGCACCAAGTCATCACCATTTTTCGTTTCTGTTCCCTCTTAGTTGTTGACCAGCATACAACACGCGCACGCTGGCCTATTTCATGCCTTCTGGTTGGTGGTAAAAACCTTAGATTGTGTGTCATAAAGGCATCCCTGAAAGCAAGCCTGGGTGTTGGAGCGTGGTACAATGCCGGGTTCAGAATAGGCCTCTGTATGCCAGGAATTACTTTGCCAAACTTTTGTAGTAGTTGTGTTACTACAGTAAAATTGAATGCACGGAAAATACGTTTACCACCTGTTTTGACAAGATACATATTGTAACTGTTCAGCATTGTTACGTCAACAAGGTGGAAAAACATTTTCTTGGTTCACTTCACTTTTTCCGTACACACTCCACTGCCCCCACCATCATAATCACATTTATCCACCAAACGCATGTTGATGTTATAGTGCAAGACACAATCTGGCTTATAGATTATTTCTCTGGTGATTCTGTTCACCTTGCCACTGTCCAGCATTGGTTTCAGCATGAATGGTGGCGAACATGTTTACTTCACGCCTGTCTTTCCACCGCACTGAAAGTATTCCACCTATTTTTCTGAACTCAATCACCAGCCTGCATAGCACCTGGAATCACTGGCATTTCCCTTCGTTTTGCCTTCACTGTGGCACACACTCCAGTTCTATTATCAAGCAAGAACCTACTTAGCAAGGGACTGGTATAATAGTTATCTGTGTATAATATGTGGCCCTTGTTCAGATATAGTGCAAGCAGTGACTTCAAAACACTACCCGAGAAGCCATGTTGGTCCTTAGCAGGAATGTCTACATTTGTACCCGTATACATTATCATGTGTAATACCATTCCTGTTTCACAGTCACGGAATACAAAGAATTTCAATCCAAATTGGTGGCGTTTGGAGGGAATATACTGCTTGAAGGCAAGACATCCTTTGAAAAGCACAAGAGATTCGTCAATCACAAGCTTCTGAGCTGGTACGTAGAAATCCCTGTACTTTCCAATAAGTTCATTCAGGATGTGCCTTACCTTCCAAAGTCTATCATCATCATTCTGGTCTTCATCATTTGCAAAGTGAAGACACCTGAGGATTATCGCAAATCGGTTTTGAGACATATATTTGCCAAACATCGGTGTGGGAACAGTATGGTCTTTGCTCCAATAATGGTCGATTACGTGTTTGACACAATGTTTCATCAACATACAGTGCCAAAAACACATACATTTCACCTACAGTCGTATCTTTCCATCGCTGCAAACGTGAAAAATCGGATAACTCTTCCTCATCAATGAGATCAGTCGTATATTTGTTCGTTTCATGAACAATATATTCCATTAGCGGCTCATAAAAATATGCAGTAAAATAGTCCATTTCACACATATCTGCACCTTTATGAAGGAAAAGGTCTGTAATCCCAACATCCGAATTATCAAAGACAGGAATTTGTGGAACAAAATCTGGCCCGTCACTCCAAACAAAAACACCTGGTGTCTTTCGAGAGCCAAAAGCGGAACCACAATGAGGAAACCGTGGACCAGGAGCTGAAGCAGGTCTAGGAACAGTAGGGGTGGGCAGGGCCGGTGACGGAAAATTACTCGATGTTGAGGGTCTTTGTTCATGTGGTGCCATGTGGTGCCGCATGGCTTGGCCAGATGCTGCTGACGTGACAAGTTGTCGCTTGGCAACACCACACACTCCACTTGCACTAGCGACATCGAAACTATTTTCCGATTCTAAGTCACTAAAACCAGAAAATGATTCACCTTCTTCAGACTCGTCGACCAAAACATCAATATATTGCAAGGTAGCACATGAACTGTGTGGTCTGGCACAAAGTGGGGTCGAGTGAGGGCGAGGAGGCATGGGCGAGATGCTAGGCCTAGCCCTGGTGAAGCCAGCATGTTCACACTTGTCGTCGGTCGTATCCACCTCTGAGGGCTGTGTGTAGTCATGATCAAAGTCAGAGTCGTCAATATCAGACTCATCAATATCCGGGAACAAATTCTTATTAATTTCGTCCTCGGTCAGAGGTCGCAAGGAACGCCTCGTTGAGCGGGGTCGGTCATTGGAACTTGATGTGCTCACCATGGTGTCCGCTGGGTAACTGAGGCCTGTACACAAAGAGGACCCACGCTGGATTTTTTTCCCAGGCGGGGTTTGTTTATGGTCGGTTGAGGCTCACCGATGACTACCCCTATCCCACGCAGGGCATTTAAAAAATAACGCTAGACACGAAAGCATATATATATGATGTGCGCGGTTTCGGTTTTGTCACTGATATATGTGATTTGCGCGGTTAAGGGTTAACCCTGTTCTTACAATAATATGAGAAATGATTAAATTTAAAGTTTAGTTTATTAAAAATAAATGTTTTGAAAGCATTAATAGAACTCTTTTTTTATTTTTTAGGAGGAATATTTTATATTTTATCCTTGTCACCCCAACCAAATATTTTGAAATAATATTTTTAAACAAAATTAACTACCACTTCTAAATATAAAAGTTTTATAGGGTCTTATCATCCCTTCAGATTATTTAAGCCTTTTCACTTAAAAGTTAAATTCAATATATTTAATTAAGACAGATTATTTCTTGTCCAACCATTCATTCTAGCCTTCAATGAAAAAACTAATGATTATTCTACCTTTGCACGGTCATAATACCACAGGCTTTAAGTTCCCAATGGGCAGGTAAGACTTTATAAATCTCCATAGACATGTTTTTGTTAAACAGGCAGAAATAATTTTTGCCGAATTCCTTAAAGAAACATAAAAACCACATAAAATTACTTTAATAATTTTAATTTATTTCCCAACATAATTATATAGTAATACACACATTATAACTAACTTTATTTTCAAATATTTTTTAATAAATAATTAAAAATATATAAATATTATTAGTTAAAATTTTCTTATAATAATAATAATAATAATAATTTATTTAGGAACAGTGCATACATAGTTGCAGCATTCCAGTATAAACATTCTGTTAGATTTAAAGATAGAGGTAGTACATACAATACCTAACGCCACTAGTATGCATAGCGTTTCGGGCAAACACTTGATAACACTTGATATTAAACACTTGATAATATAACACTTGATAAACCTAGCTAATTTTAAGCTTAGTTACATCCTTTTAAAATATTTTTTTTTATAATCTTAAATAATAAAGAGCTAGTCCCCCTTACTTTTACTAGTTTTATAAAACTTATAAAATGCTAATTTAAATTTATTTCTTAAAAAACTAGATAACAAGAAACCCGATTAATATTTCACTCCTAAAATATAATTCTGAATTTTTCTGCTGCAAAACTCACTTCCTAATTTAACCATTTTCCTTTCGAGCCCTATAATTTAATTATATAAATTTAAACATCTATTATACACAAGATACATAAATTTAATACTACTTTATTATTATTTACCCTTAAATTATTTAAAGTTTCTCCTACAGTAATATTTACTAAGTCTTTTAATATTATTCAGTTAAATTTACCCTATTCAATAAAATATTTTTCATAATAATACTATTAACAACACCTCATAATCAAAATATATCGAATCAGCTACTGTAAAAGATAGCAAACTCTCACCTTGCACTGCGCCTTTCATGCCAAAACGCAATCAAGCACTCCCTTAAACATCAATGTGTCCACATAACCTTCTGTTCTATTCCTCGAGGACCACTACCACCTAACTCCCTGGATCCTCTGAATTCAGGTTAGGTACTCCAGCAGTTCCTCCATCTGCTGCACATGAAGTACTCGAATGTCAGTGAAGCTCCTCCAAACGGCTTCACATACAAGAAACGTGTAGCTCCCGACACTACTTGAAGATTCACTATGTCAATGGAGTTCCACTCCTCACCTGAAATCCTGCTCCACCTTGCAATTCAGTTCCCACATGGAGTTCGGCCTTTACTCCTTCTCTGGTGCGAAGTTCCTTCACTAACTCCTCCTATACAAACCTGCAAATCCATCGTCATGCCATAGTAAAATATTTTCCCTAACAAAACATAAATAAATGAATTCACAGAAAATAAACTCCTCCATCCGACATTCCTTTAAACACTACAATGCCAACACTATGGGTCCTCCCCCATCCTCCCCCCCCCCAACCTGGACGAGTCCACAGTAGAAATCAGCCCAGACCGCTGCCTGTGGCTCTGCCTCCTCAGTCGCTCATTAGACACAGGAGAGTAAGAAGGCGCTGCTCCCGCCTCCAGCATGTTCACTCAACTCTAACTCCTTATTTCAGCCAACTGTCTCAATAAAATATCTATTTAATATACACCTACGTTCACTATGATCGCTGGACACACTTACTTACAAACACTGGTAGCTAATCTAACAACTGATTAAACAAGCTTACAGCAGAATCTATGACGTGGGGGCATTCATGCCCTGGTACTCAACATGGCGCTCATTCAGGCCACCCATAAAAATTGCTTTAGGACTGCTTCACAAGGCTCCCTCTAGTCCTGACTTGAGTACACAGAGTCGCCCGGCAAGCCTCACACAGAAACGCCTGCCTACTTCCTTCCTCTTGAAGGAGCACACAATTAGAGTTCCACACAGGCACGACCAACCACATAATTCCAGGCCGCCTCTAATAAATTCAATTCACAGAGAGAAACGTGTACTATGTCCCCAACATCTTCCTCACACTTGAAAACAAGTAGCCTTCACTTCACCGCTAACACAGGGCACTATATTCTACCTTCTTCCAGGAGATCAACGAAGTTCAAAGTTCCGTGATGACTCCTGTAACACAAGTAACGTCACGGCGTCCTGCTAGCGTCACAACACTTCACCAAAATATTGACATGTCACTTTTATCAGACGCTCATCCTCTGCTCGTATTCTTAAATTACTCACTGACGTTTATTATATTTTTTCCTTCCTCTGACCTCTTCATTTCTGGTCCGAAGAGCAGAATAACTCTCAATGGTCGACTTGTTCCACCAGGCTATATGGGGTCCATAACAGCAAGCAAGTGCTGAGTTCTTGTGTATTTCAATGGAAAGTAACAAATTAAATCCGATTTTCAATAAAGTTTAACGACTCGGATAAAGTTGTAAAATACATTGTATCTAACTTTAGTATCTAGCTCACGTTCTGACCATAAGCACTCATCCACTGCCTTACTGTAACCAACATAAGAATCGTGAACTGAGTCACCCACCATGTTACTATAAGCAACATGTGAGTCATAAACACTCACCCACCACGTTACTGTAAGCAACATGTAAGTCATAAGCACTCACCCTCCAACAAACTGAACACAACAAATGTATTTGAGAGACTGAAAGATGTAGCTGCGGCCTTGAGCCTCCCATTAACTGTTCGATTCATCAGTGAAAAAGAGGGAGTTGCCAAAGGAATGGAAAACAGCAAATGTACTGCCAATGTACCAAAACGAAAGGACATATGAGCCACTAAACTACATTATATTTTAATTGTCGACCATTCTCAGTTAGATGCTAGAAAAGCTTGCAAGAAAACGTCTCTTGGAACACTTAAAAAATGAAGATTTCTCTAAAAGCATCAGCATTAAGGCAGATAATGCCCTACTTATTTATAAGGGTTATGTTTAAATAAAAATTATAAAACTAGAGGAAGAAGGTTACTTCAGAAAATACTGCATTTATTTTCATTGATAATCAACAAACTTGTAACACAGTTCCATTTAGAAGGCCACCATCCCAAAACTGAAGACCAGGATTTCATAACTAAAGGAGTGCTGGTGTGGAGGAGAGAACATATCATTGGTTGAAAACAGAGAGTAATGCTGAAAGAAGAGAAATCAGCGGCGAGCAGTTGTAAGTATCACAAAACGCAAGTAGTGTACCACGGCGAGATCATTTGAGGTAATTCAAATTGTGATATATGACATCAAACTAACAGGAAAAAAGTCTTAAGTATCCTTACTTGCAGATTATGCATAATTGCTGAGATTAACAAACGAAGACGTTTGAGGAAGAGTACAAGGAGATCTAGATGTGCTCAAGCGGTGGTCGGACAGATGGTCACTTTCCTTTAACACTAACAAAAGCTAAGCACTAAACAGAGGTGAGACGAAGAGAAAGCACCAGGAATAGTATAGGCTGGAATGTAAGTAATTATCAAACCGGGAAGGCTATGTAGCACCATCAAATGTGCGGAATAATCAGAGGGCGCTAAATATCACCAAGGATGCCAATACGAGAACAAAAACGCAAAATGTGAACGATATCAAAAGTATCCGATTCACCAAGAATTCTATCAAGGGACAAGTGTAAGATTTTGTCTACGCCTACCTTCCTTAGGAGGTGGACTACAAGTTTAAAGTCTGCTCACGGCAGTTAAGCATGAGTCCAATAGAAAAAGGAAAAGCGGGAGCAAACCGCCAGGCCTCCACCACTAGATGTGAAAACCTGTCCACAATAGGCCGCTGGCTCCTCCTAGTTAAACAGGACGTTAAAACTAATAAAGGGTAACCGACGGGTTCTCACAATCAAATATTTATATTTGATGTGGCGCTATGAATTGGAATTCGAATTCCCAAGAACAGCCGTCATATCAAATCACATCAACATTTAATCGTAATATGCAGAAATATGGTGGAATAATATGGTTGAAGGGTTGACATCAAAGACCGTTAACATAACAATTTATTAATAACAAGAGACTAACTACTACATTACCGAGTTTACGTTACGTTAATGTCAATCCAGTAGCACGATAACAAACAGCTAAATAGCAACCCTTGCTGTGAGGCTGCATACTGAACTAACCTGAACACAGGTGTACCCACTGATGACGCAATATTGCAAATCAAAGAAAAATAATATCACAGACTAAGTTCCACCACAGTGAATGGTTACGCTATTGTCCATCAAGTGGCATTTGCAACACAGCTATTCAACAGCCCCTCGAGAAGTGACAGAAGGCTCCATCTTGCTGACACTTCGGGCTGACAACATGAACTAACTGAACAAATGAAGGATATCCACTGAAGACACAAGCATGCAATCAATAGTGTCTCGGTTTCCCTGACAGCTACTATAATCACAAGCTTAGGGGTCCTCCCGCCCCCCAGGAGAGACCCACATAACTAGGCGGGTAGTCCAACAGTGACCCCCTCTATCACAACCCAGTGTGAACACTCTTTGCAACTCCCTACAAGATGTTGCCCTGTAAATAATAACAAAGACAGGCAAGGCGGGATTCTGGGACACAGCTCCACAAATCCCAAGATTACTCTACTCTCGTCACCAGACGACAACCAAAAGAAATTGCTTAAGTGATTAATTACGTTAATTGACTGATCGCAGCAGTCAGCAACAAAGTACTACAGTAATCACAAACAATTACCTCACACTAGACAACATCATGATGATACTCTACGTTAATCTTTAACACTTGTCTCTCTTGTTAACAATAACTCAAACATATATTACATCACACTTGACTCCTAGCAAGTATTCAGTGAGTAATTCTCAATTAAGGTCAAACGGACCACTAATTACATCCCCATTGAGTTACGTTCACTAAGTCTACCCTAACTTGGTAGCTTCTCAACAGTCTGTGTCAAAAAATTACTAGTGAGTGTTAATTACCCTAATTAATGCTGAGCAATTAATTAACTGTCACCAGGACCGATAATTAATCATCCATAAATACGTCTCACTCCGCACTGCCTAAGCAGGTCTCATCAAACACTGTGAATTCACGGGAAAGGAGTTAATTACCCCTAATTAACAAGATATGCCACTAATCCACTGTCCTCAGACAGGATATGATTAATACAACGATTTATGCTAGCTCCATGACCTCGCTTTACCGAGTCATCGGAGCTCTCCAATGTTAATTACTCCACTAATTAACATGAGCCACTAATTGCTATACCCCAGAAAGGTAATTAGTCTCGAGTAAATTACGTTAACACATATACTGACAGCCTCTGACAGATCCTCTCCCACTACGTGAATTCATGATGAGAAGGCTAATTACATAATTAGCTAGAGTGGTCAATTAGTTATCACACGGACAATTAATTGCTCCCGAGACGTATCTCACTCAAGCTCAACGCTGTTCTCTCTCATAACAGCCCTCACTCACTCCACAATAAGTGTGCACCCCTTATCCAGTTAATTTCCCAATTATTAACTCACTGAATCCTTAAGTCCTCAACACAACTTAAAGAAACAAAGTAACCCCAGTGTTACATAGGTCACACTACAATGGCATGCAACATCATAAATGCACTGCCCACATACTGGTTGCGGCTACTGCAACTCGTTAATTACTGTGCCCACACAATAATGACACACGGTTGTGCAACACACAAGAGTATACCAATATTACTGCCCTCTTTTCTTGCACCCGTTGCAAAGGACTACTGTGAACACACTCTTACCTCAGCAAGGCAATTAACCCATCAATTGCCTGCTCTCATTAAGTACTGTGAATTCCCCTGAATAATCCTAGAGGTCCCTTAAACCCTCAACACAGTTCTCAGGGCAACAATAATATCGTATAAACTGATAACACTGCACAAACCTGCAACATAATGATGCCGTCAGCATACCCCACATGCTAATGACATCATTAGGCAATCAGTCAGCAATCACATCTACTGACTTACCACACAACACAGTACATAAAGCATGCAAATGAACACATAGAAATGGCATTTACATAATCAATGAAAATTATATCATCAGGTAAATGTATCTCTAACTACACAGACCTCAGGGGTACCCACTGACATCCCTGCTACCTGGCCTGCCTACCTCTAATGATTATAATTTTACGGTACTCTATGGCATTAATCCAGTCTGAACGATTATATAGAATCGACAGGCTGGATCACTTATATGGTAAATCTCTATACTGACCGGTTACATGCTCGAGTCAGTCTGCACACATATATACATCATGATACTACAGTGTGGTCCCGTGTACAACATCTATCTCCAGGTACCGCCCTACCAGTCACCTGGACGTGCCACTGACAGCTGTCTACTCAGCTGCTACCCTCACTGTAACACTTTTATTGTACTCACGGCTCTGGATATTCACCACAATCCTTTTCCTGGTCACTACCTCTCTGGCTGTAAACACCTAGCTCGCTTCTCATGCGTCGACAAGATGTGGCCCTAGGCTGTCCCGGGAAAGTGGCCAAGTGGCCCAAGGAGGTGGCCAAGTGGGTGGCCAAGGCATGTGGCCACCGCCCCTCCCGAGCTGAGAGGGGGGTGGGGGTGGTAGCCGGTGCGCGGGCCGAGCCGGGCCGAGCCGAGCCGGGCCGGGTCGAGCCGAGTGGCCGGGCCGAGCGGCTGGGTGGCCACGGGTAGCGTATGACGTCATAACACCCCACCCAGCTGAGCTGGTGCGCGGGATGGGGTGGGGTTTGGCCGCGCGGGTGGCCTGGGGTGGCCCCACGGGCATACACACGTGGTTGAGGAATCACCAACAACTCCAGCAAACCAGAGCCTGCCTTGCTCTACACTGGGGTGACAATGGCCGGCGGCGTCACCACCGGGCGGACCAACAGGGTGGAATTCAAAGTCCCACAGGGGCCTGTAATCTTACCACAATTACACTGCCCTGAATCCACCAATAGTCAATAGTTCTACATTAGACAGGATATTCAAACCACCTGTTACGCCATGAGGCTCTGCCAGCTGCCTCATGGGTGCCCACTGTCTCTGAGGCTATTTTACTGGTCCTTCCATACCTCATTGGCCCTCGAATTTCACGAAAATTGGGCCTAGACACAACCCGGGATGGCGGGAGTGCCATCCCTGCTAGACAACACGGTAACGTCCGCGATTAATGGGGTGGAGGGGGAAAACGCCCCCCCCTCCACCCATACACGTCCTCGTCCACCTGCTCCCCTGCTCAGACTGACCATTTCCCGGGCTAAGGAAACTCAAAATGCCCATACCTCCCCCCTACCTTGTCTTGACCAATCAGCACGAAGCCGGCACACTACCAAGATGCCGCTTCCAACCACAGCTCTTCGCGCCAAAACACAGCTCGGAGCATACATGCCTACTCCAATCACAGGCCTCAGGCATCCCGTGACGTCACAAGGAGGGGGAGGCCTAAAAGACAGTGGCGTACTGTCTCACATGTTGTGGGGGGGGGGGGGCAACGTTCACCCCACTCTCCCCCCACCTCTAACGGTTTTAGTCAAGTATCCTCTCATACCACTTCACTCTCAACTCCCATCCTATTTCACAGAAACAGGAAAATTTCTGTAATTCTCTCTACAGAGCAATCACAGACTTCTGACTACTCACAAATGATAGTCCATAACATAAGCTTTCATTCAACACCCCACAAGTATATGTTAGTATGAAAGCTTCAGTTTCTAGAGCGACTAGCCTAATCTAGAAACTAGGAAAACTAGCTGAGGGAATCTAGATTCCCTCACACAACCTCCCACTAAAGAATATATTTTCCTGCAAGGAAAATACATTCAAAACACCAGCTAGTTTTTCTGCACACACCTGCCCAACAGGTGTACTAGCTAAACAAGTGTGGAGTGTGAAACTCTGTTTCCTATACATCCCTGGTCTGAGAGTCTCTGTGCACTACCACCGGATCACCCTGGTGGTGCTGTCCGACCTTGGAGTGGCAACATGTTCGGCTCCAGCTCTGGTCCTGGCCGGTTCAACACCTCGCAACCATTTCCATCACTGATCCTCCCATTTCCATCCTCGGTCTGTGTCATACTGGACACATGTGCAACACAGTGGTGTGGCCTTACCGGTGAAGCACTTCTACACTCCCCTCAGCCTACAAAGGACTTACTGTCAGTCCTCCACCTGACCTAGCAACAAGTTGACAGGATCACTCTCACTGTCCAACTGCCCAACACCAGCCGGTCTTGCTCTACCGACTGAACTATCTGGGAGAAAACCCTCTTCTACAAGCACCTACGCTCACCCTACTGAGCTTGGGGTTACTCCCTTGCTTCTCCTAGGTCTCGCTACTCTAACAAAGACTCGAGCGAAACTTTTGACATCTGTCAAACTCTCTTGTCCATTTCTCCCTGGACCTAACTTGGAATGTGATCAGCATTCCCTCTGCAGATCTACTATAACCCTTTACCAAGGCAATCCTTAAAGAACAAAATCATTATGCTGCTGGGGATCTGAACCATGGAAAATCACCAGCCCAAAATGACCTTTGCCATCTTGCATTGGCAGCCTTTCTTCAAAAGGCGATCGATGTATGCATCCATCGAATCGTCTTTCTCAGAACTGCCAAGCTAGGCATCTTTACCTTCATACCTTGTCACCGGGTTAAGTGCACTAGGGTGGGTTTGGCTTCCCTTCCCTGTGTGAGATTGCCTCCTTGCAATCTGCACTTGAGCCAGCACTGACTTGCTGCGCTCTCACCTTCAGGCTCGAACTCGGCCTTGCTGTCACCTCTGCAAACGGGAGCCTCTGCTCAACCTCTCTAGTGACTACCATGAATTCTTCCTGGGGTTGTACAGTCCCCACTCTGGCAAGAAATTCCATCACCTGTCTAACTACAGATGAAATACTCCCTTTTCTAAAGAAGTCTACTCGGATCCTAAGCTGGTGGCGCGACCTCCCACTAAGATCCATCTGTGTAATAACGACTACACTCCTATGACACCCTTGACAACTACAGTGTCGTCCAATAAGACTTCTCACTCTTGAGGTCACATCTAGAAGCTTCTTCTACCCTCAGGTAGGTGGTGTCTTGCACCTCAGGCAGATCCTGAGTGCACCTTTGCAACCACTGTTGCACGCTGGCTGGGTGTCCACGACACCTGCTGCTGAGCTGACACCCCTCACCAGTGAGTGTGTCAATGTCCACTAGCTAACAGCCCCAAAAAGTCAGACAGATTTCCCCATATCTACCATGAAATACCTCTTTCATACAGTGTGTGTGGTGTGTGTGTGTACCTAAGTGTGACAACCGTGCACAAAACATACCTCCAACAATACTGTTCCACAATATTCTGCAACGATATCTTATGTTACTTTAAAAATCAATAAGACTGCACTTCATGGGCTCGAACCCAAGTTGCATAGCCCCACGTTGGGCGCCAGTTGTGAGATTTTTTCTATGCCTACCTCCCTTAGGAGGTGGACTACAAGTTTAAAGTCTGCTCACGGCAGTTAAGCATAAGTCCAATAGAAAAAGGAAAAGCGGGAGCAAACTCCCAGGCCTCCACCACTAGAGGTGAAAACCTGTCCACAATAGGCCGCTGGCTCCTCCTAGTTAAACAGGACTTTAAAACTAATAAAGGGTAACCGACGGGTTCTCACAATCAAATATTTATATTTGATGTGGCGCTATGAATTGGAATTCGAATTCCCAAGAACAGCCGTCATATCAAATCACATCAACATTTAATCGTAATATGCAGAAATATGGTGGAATAATATGATTGAAGGGTTGACATCAAAGACCGTTTTCTATAACATAACAATTTATTAATAACAAGAGACTAACTACTACATTACCGAGTTTACGTTACGTTAATGTCAATCCAGTAGCACGATAACAAACAGCTAAATAGCAACCCTTGCTGTGAGGCTGCATACTGAACTAACCTGAACACAGGTGTACCCACTGATGACGCAATATTGCAAATCAAAGAAAAATAATATCACAGACTAAGTTCCACCACAGTGAATGGTTACGCTATTGTCCATCAAGTGGCATTTGCAACACAGCTATTCAACAGCCCCTCGAGAAGTGACAGAAGGCTCCATCTTGCTGACACTTCGGGCTGACAACATGAACTAACTGAACAAATGAAGGATATCCACTGAAGACACAAGCATGCAATCAATAGTGTCTCGGTTTCCCTGACAGCTACTATAATCACAAGCTTAGGGGATCCTCCCGCCCCCCAGGAGAGACCCACATAACTAGGCGGGTAGTCCAACAGTGACCCCCTCTATCACAACCCAGTGTGAACACTCTTTGCAACTCCCTACAAGAAGTTGCCCTGTAAATAATAACAAAGACAGGCAAGGCGGGATTCTGGGACACAGCTCCACAAATCCCAAGATTACTCTACTCTCGTCACCAGACGACAACCAAAAGAAATTGCTTAAGTGATTAATTACGTTAATTGACTGATCGCAGCAGTCAGCAACAAAGTACTACGGTAATCACAAACAATTGCCTCACACTAGACAACATCATGATGATACTCTACGTTAATCTTTAACACTTGTCTCTCTTGTTAACAATAACTCAAACATATATTACATCACACTTGACTCCTAGCAAGTATTCAGTGAGTAATTCTCAATTAAGGTCAAACGGACCACTAATTACATCCCCATTGAGTTACGTTCACTAAGCCTACCCTAACTTGGTAGCTTCTCAACAGTCTGTGTCAAAAAATTACTAGTGAGTGTTAATTACCCTAATTAATGTTGAGCAATTAATTAACTGTCACCAGGACCGATAATTAATCATCCATAAATACGTCTCACTCCGCACTGCCTAAGCAGGTCTCATCAAACACTGTGAATTCACGGGAAAGGAGTTAATTACCCCTAATTAACAAGATGTGCCACTAATCCACTGTCCTCAGACAGGATATGATTAATACAACGATTTATGCTAGCTCCATGACCTCGCTTTACCAAGTCATCGCAGCTCTCCAATGTTAATTACTCCACTAATTAACATGAGCCACTAATTGCTATACCCCCAGAAAGGTAATTAGTCTCGAGCAAATTACGTTAACACAAATACTGACAGCCTCTGACAGATCCTCTCCCACTACGTGAATTCATGATGAGTAATTTAAAAAAAAATTAATAAAAAAAAAAGAGTAAAAAAACACGTAATTTACAATAGTAATGTCCTATCACATTTACACTAGTCCTCTGCATTATCTCCTTTCTAAAGGTAACACATAAGATTAACAATGATTTATGGTACACATTCAGTATTCCTATTCCACCATCATTCTTACCATTACAGAGTGTAGTCCGTTTAATTGGTTGGTATCTACCATACATACATACGTACCTAAAAATATTGTTAATCTCCATAGCACTTTTCTTGTCAGTTGGAAAACTGTGAGTCAAATACCAAACTTTAGACAAAAGTTTGCAATTGATTATTACAGCCTTTTGAAACAGGATTATTTTCATATTTGACAAAATATTCGTAGCTGCTATTATATTTCCACATAGTACTTAACAAATCGTTACCAATGTTGTGTCATGTTTTACACCAGCAAATCCCAAGATCTTAAATAGACTTCACTACTTTGAACCATGAACCCCATCATACACGTTTTGTCTTTGTTAATGACAGCACCTGTTGCTTTCTCAAAGTTGTCTAACTATTTGAGCAGGACAACGAGAGAGAGATCACTTGTCCAGAAGTTCTCGCAGCCAGACTATACTGTCAGGCCGGGTGGGGGGGGGGGGGGGAGAACTGACTGCCGTAGCCACTCTATCAAACTTAGTATCAGAGACTTTGGTGGGGGAACTTGTAAGGTGACGTATAGTGTGTTTTCCAACTTAGGTGTTGGGTGATGTTCAGGGGCATTCAGTTGTAGTGATCTCAAATTCTTGTGTGGTGACTCAAAATGTGTATTAATGTTGACATATTGAACATCAAGTGAAAAAGGTGAATTATGATACCCATAATAGTAAATATATATTTGATTAACTTTTTAAATTGTCTTTAATTGTAATCCCTAGATCTTGGATATTGTAAGATAGAGTGGATGTAAGCTTGCAATACTGCAATACAATAAGCCCGCAGACTTAACTGCGGGCTCACCGCAGCCCGTGCTACTTGGAACGTTTTGTTCTGGGTAGCGGATCTTTAACAACAACAACAACATTTTGAGTTAAAGATCCTTGGTTATATTCGTACAGCGGGTATATGGTAACCGCAGATAATATTGTTGCACAGACAAGTTCTGTTCCTTGTCTTATAGTTAACTAACTTGAATGGATGGTGGCAGCAATCTAGCAACCTTCTTCTATTTTTATATCTCTATTATTCAAGTACTCTATTTCTTGCTCTTCCACTTTTCTCCTTTCTCTTTCATTCTTAAACTTTCCCTTACCCCAAACCACCCATCCTGACTCCTCCCTCCCACCTCTCTAACTCCCTCACCCTTTTCATTTCTTCCTTAAATTTCATTCATTTCCGATACGTTACAAGTGTGTGTGTGTGTAATTACCTAAGTGTAATTACCTAAGTGTAGTTACAGGATGAGAGCCACGCTCGTGGTGTCCGGTCTACCCAGCACTCTTTGTCATATAACGCTTTGAAACTACTGACGGTTTTGGCCTAACACCACCTCACCTAACTTGTTCCAACCGTCTGCCACTCTGTTTGCGAAAGTGAATTTTTCTTCACCCTCTCCCTAACTCCCCTCGCTCCCCTATCCTCACTCCACCCGTTCCTGAGAGTTGGGGAACCAGTTGAAAGGGGAGGGGGGAGTGAGAGAGAGAGTGGGGGCGAGAGAAGGGGTGGGGGGGGTTCTACTCACAGGCAGAAAGAAGGGACGAATGATATAGTGCGGTGAGAGAGAGACGAGACAAGCGCAGGCATTCAGATAGACGGGCAGACTGACACATACACACACACACGAACACACACACACACACACACACACACACACACACACACACACACACACACACACACACACACACACACACACACACACACACACACACACACACACACACACACACACACACACACACAGAAGAGAAGATAAAAACACAAGAGAGTAAGAACAAGAATATTCATACGTAAAAGAAGATTAAGAGGCAAAATAACGAGAATGGCAAGCACAGGGAGAGAGCTGAATAAAGCAAGCACAAGCACTGAAGATAAAGGAGATAAAGAGCAGGAAAAAATACTTGATAAAAGGGGATATACTGAAGAGGAGAAGTGAAAGGTGTTTATGTAAGAGACTGAAAAAGTTACAAAAAAACTCTGAAACGCTTTGTAAAGCATCTAAAGTCTGAAAAAGACATTGGAACGAGAAAATATCAATGACGAAAATGGGCATCAGAGAGAATGAGATGATCAATGGAATGTTTGATAAAGGCGAGGAGGAACAGGAGGAGGAGGAGCAGGAGGAGCGGGAACAGGAGGAGGGGGAACAGGAGGAGGAGGAGCAGGAGGAGGAAGAGGAACAGGAAGAGGAACAGCAGCAGGAGAAACAGGAACAGGAGGAAGAGGTGGTACAATTATCGAGCCGAGTCGAGAAAGTGTTCACTTGCATCTTCATATAACCAATCCCCGATGGTCGAGGCGGTTGGGCACTTATTCTATCCAAACCCATCCCATTTTAACCCAACTCGACTCGGCCCTAACCTAAATCAAATCTATCTTACCCTATTCTAACCAAACCTAATACAATCTATCCTAACCTAAAGAAGAGAAAATGGTATATCTCACACTGTAAATTTGTGCTTCCCTCTCAGTTCCTACCTATCATTGCTTACCTATGAGTGTCTAGAGGTGCGTGAGGTCTAGCTGTTTATGCCCCGCCTGCTGGCCGTGCTGCAACAAATGTTCTGAGGTTCATGTGTTTTCTGTCACCCCATTAACCGTAGAGTCAGTGTCGCTAAGGCTGTAATTAGGACCTATTCTTGTCGAAGACCTGATGGGGTCAAATTATTGGTTGCATGGCTTTATCTAACAACTGTGCTAATTATCCATTATTATGGCAGTTAGACTGGTCGGTACAACGACGGCCTCGCTTCTTGCAGGGTCGGTGTTCGATCCCCAATGGTTCAAGAGATTGGTCACCGTTCCTTCACCCCGTCCTCGTATCTTAGCGGCTTGTCCTCACTTCATTCAGCGTCGAGTGTTTGAGCCCCCAATGATCCAAGTGGTTAATGGATACCGTTCCATCCTGGAGGACGGCCATGAGGACACACAGCTCTTAAGAGTACGCAGTTTGTTACCAGTAACAGACGACCAACAAGCCTGCCAACAGGTTAGGATAGAGGAATGAATAACCGGGTAAAAGTCAGAATAAAGAATACCTCTACGAAAGATGGGACAAGAGCGGACAACTTCCCTGGCGGCAGCATCCACACGCTCATTTAAAGAGACACCAATATGGCTGGGAACCCAACAAAACTCAACAGACTTAAAGTTACCTGAAAAAGAAACAGCCAATTTTGGATCCCGACAACCACTGGATGAACCGGATTAAAGAACCCGAGAGCCATGAGGGCACTACGAGAGTCAACAACTACTACAAAGGAAGACTGACAACGAGAAAGCAGGAGACGAAGAGTATAGAGAATAGCATAAAGTTGTGCTGTGAAGATGCTAGTCTCCAGAGGTAAACGACAAATATAAGTGCAAACAAGAGAGTAGCCAACACCGTCCGCAGACTTAGACCCATCGGTGAAGACGGAAACAGAGCGGAAGTGAGAAGAAAAGTACTCAAGGAAAAGGTGTTTTAGAACCGTAGGAGGGGTAAAAGCTTTAATGATGCGGCCCCCCTCCCCGCTCGACTCATTGATTCCGTGAGGGGGGCTTAGTGGGCGGCTGCCAGAGTGTGATGCTCCTTGGGACAGTCTTCTGTCCTTTTCTAGCCTTGTGCTCCTGCTGCCGTCCTCTCCAATTGTGCTGAGCACCTTTTCCTTTTCCTTCTGTTTTCTTTTTCTCCCCCCTCATCTCCTATCTGCTTGCCGTTTCCTGCGGACCTTTTGCTTGTTTTGGTTATTCCTTTGGACTTCTTCTATTTTGACGCCCGGGTCAAAATATATGTTCTACGGGTGCAAGAGTATGCCTTGAGGAGGCATACTCTTGCGCCCGTAGAACTGTAGTACCCAACGTCGAGAGTGAGGGGAACCTTTTATTGTCAAACCTCCTTTCGTCACTGAACCCGATCTCGACAGACTGTCGGTTCTTAAGGTGGCGTTTGTGGGGCGTATGCTCACGACGCGCCCCTGGGGGGCCCCAGCATGATCGGTGATAGCTTCTTGTTGGGTGTCCTGCCATATTGGTGTGTCTTTAAATGAGCATGCGGATGCTGCCGCCAAGGAAGCTGTCCGCTCTTGTTCCATCTCTCGTAAAGGTATTTCATATTCCGACTTTTACCCGGTTATCATTCCTCCATCTTTACCCGTTGGCAGGCTTCTTGGTCGTCTGTTACTGGTAACAAACTACGTACTCTTAAATGTTGTGTTTCCTCGTGGCCGTCTTCCTACCACCGTAACCGACGATGGGAAACAGCTCTGGCCAGGTTGCATATTGGCCCTACTCGCTTAACCCATGGTCACTTGACGGAGCGCCGCCCTGCTCCTTATTGACCTAATTGCATTGTCCCACTTACGGTCGTGCATGTCCTTCTTGAATGTCCTAGAAACAGGAACTGAAAGAGAATCCTGTAAGCGAGATAACCGGACAGAAAGAGGGAGGTGGTGAAGAGGAACAAGAACTGCAGAAGGGGCAAAAGTTAAAGCCCGACAGAGGCGAGAGGAAGGATGTTGCAAGGACCACGCAAGATAGAGAAGACAGTAGCGATCACGGTGGTCTTGGAGAGATAGGAAGCCAGTGTCAACATACAAGCTGAGGACGGAAGTCGAACGAAAGGCACCAGAACTGAGGCGCATCCTATTATGGTGCAAAACATCAAGATGGCGAAGAGTAGAAGGAGAAGCAGACGAGTAAGCAGGGCATTATCTTGAGCATTATTATCTTGAGATGATTTCGGGGCTTTAGTGTCCCCGCGGCCCGGTCCTCGACCTGGCCTCCACCCCCAGGAAGCAGCCCGTGACAGCTGACTAACTCCCAGGTACCTATTTACTGCTAGGTAACAGGGGCATTCAGGGTGAAAGAAACTTTGCCCATTTGTTTCTGCCTCGTGTGGGAATCGAACCCGCGCCACAGAATTACGAGTCCTGCGCGCTATCCACCAGGCTACGAGGCCCCTAGGGCAATCATAATCGAGTTTAGACAGGACGAGAGAGGAATGAAAAGCGAGAAGAGTGCGCCTATCCGCTCCCCAAGAAGTAAGGGACAATACCTGAAGGAGGGAAAGGGCCTAAGTGCATTCAACACGCAGGTAAGAGATATGCGGCGACCAAGACAAACGAGTGTCAAAGATTAACCCCAAAAGCTTAGTGGAATCCTTGTACTCAAAGGAATGACCATAAAGCGACAAAGAGGGACGAAGAACGACATGCTTCCGAGTAAAATTCATAGCACAAGTCTTAGACGTAGAGAACCTGAAGCCATGATCGGTGACCCAAGATGACACGGCATCAATCGCAAGTTGAAGCCGCCGTTGAAGGAGAGGTGAATCATCTCCCCGACAGCAAAGGGTAAGATCGTCAACACAGATAGTGGAGAAGACGCCAGAAGGAAGAGAGGAAAGAAGGCCATTTAGGGCAACCAGAAAAAAGAGTAGTTCTCAGAACACTACCCTGGGGCACACCTTCGTATTTTTGAAGAGGCAGAGAGAGCGGTACCAAGGCGCACCCGAAAGAAACGACGAGAGAGGAAGTTTTGGAGAAAGAGAGGGAGATGACCACGAAGGCCAAAAGAATAAAGTTGGGACAGAATATGATATCTCCTGGTGGTGTCGTAAGCCTTTTCCAGGTCAAAAAGGACGGCAACAAGAGAGGTCTTCGCAGCAAAAGCAGTATGAATATAGACCGTCAAGTTCACCAGGACATTTGTTGTACTGCGGCACTTGCGAAGGGGAGGGGTGATGATAGTGTTCTAAGAACCACATCAAACGAACGTTAACCATACTTTCAGTTTGCAGATACAACTCGTGAGGACAATAGCGCGGAAGTCCTTAAGGGATGTCCCAAAAGACTGGTTTGCGAACAGGGGAGGACAACGGCATCGAGCCAGTCCTCACGGACTGACGACGACTCCCAGCCCTATTATACGGACTCGGTAAATACTGAGATGTGCTCGGAGGGAGATGGCAAAGCATCTCATAATGAATGCCATCGGAGACTGCCGCAGTAGAGCCGCAGAGGGCCAAGGCAGACTGAAGTTCAGAGAGAGGGAGAGAAGGGATCGTTTTAGGGAAGTCTAAGAAGGTTGCCGAAATCCAAAGGACTAGATTCAAGAACAGGTTTATGAAGAAGGAAAGATTGAGGACGATGAGAACCAGAGCTAACAGAAGAAAAGTGGAAACCCAGTTTGATCGCGATCTGCAATGGGTGGCCACAAGAGTACGACGGAGGTGAAGGATCGGCGAGAAATCGGGAACGAACTTACCCGTTATCTTGCGGATACACTTCCAGATCTGCGGAGGAGGAGTTTCGAATGTAACAGTGGAAACATAAGATTTCCAACACTCGCCTTCCGAAACAATAGAAAGGAATCAGTCGTTTGCCAGCGGCAGTGTCTCTTCCAGACTGTACGCTTGCAGCGGACAGCCCGAGCACAATCCACATTCCTCCAGGGAATGCACTTCCATGGTCCTCGGGAGGAAGAACGAGGAATAGAGCGAAGGGCAGCGTCGAAGATGGTGTCATGAAAAAGGAGGACGACTCGTGGGAGAGGCAGAATGGAAAGGTCAGAGAGAGCAGCACGGAGGGTAAATTTTTTCCAGTCTAACTTGGCAAACTGCCACCTAGGGAAAAAGAGGGGAGGGCGAAAAGAGAAAAAGGTAACAAAGATAGGAAAATGGTCACTGCATTGGAGGTCATCGAGAACCCACCACGAAAAATCCAAGTAAAGGGACGACGAGCAGAGAGAAAGATCAAGACAGGAAAGGGTGCGAGTCTGAGAGTCCAAATGAGTGGGCTCACGGGAATTCAGAAGAGATAGAGAAGAGAGGATGAACAGTTCAAGAAGACGACCCCGGGTGTTTGTCAGGACATCACCCCAAAGGGTTTGTTGACAATTGAAATCACCCAGCAGGAGCACAGACTCTGGCAAGGAGTCCAGTAGGTGTTTAAGACGGGAAGAGAAAGTGGGACATTTGGGGGAATATAAATGAAACAAACCGTGTACCATTTACGCACAAAGACACGTGCAGGAGAACATTGGAGAAGCGACGGAAAAAGTAAGGGGACGAAGGGAACATCAGAACGAACCAAGAGAGCAGCTGAGGAATGGGCCCCAACAAAAGGGAGAAAGGAATAACCACACAACCGACCAGGACGAGCACCAAGCATCGACTACTGGAGACAGACACAAAGGGGCGAAAACTGTGAAATCAGAAGTTGGAGTTCATGGAAATTGGCGTAATATTCACGAATATTCCATTGCAGGATAGACATCGACAAGAAGAGAAAAAACAGCATCAGAGAACAATGATGAAACAAAGTTGAAAAAGGAACACAGCACTTTAAAGAAGCGCAGGATCAGGGTCTGCGAAGTCAGGGTTAGGGGGGCATGGGGTAAACTGAGTAAGGATGGAGGGAAGGAAATGGGAGGACTGACTAGAGGCGGACGAGCAGGGTCCGGAGAAGGAAGAGGAGGAGGAGGAGGAGACAACCGAGGGTCAAGGACAGCAGCAGGTGGAGGGGCAGAAACCGGGGAGCGCACCTCAGCAAGGGCAGCAACCGAGAGGGAAGCGGGGCCAAAGAAACCTCCATAGCAGGAATAGGGGGCTCGACCACCGAAACGGGAGGGGAAGGAACGAGAGATTCAGAGGTAGGGGGCGAGAAAGAAAGCAAAGTCTTCTTACCCCCCGGGAAGGAGGGAGATGATGAGCCAGGCTTTCGCTTCTGACTCAAAGAGAAAGGTGTTCCAGCAATAACATACTGGGCAACAGACTCCAGCGTCTCAACAGAAGCAGAATGAGAGCAAACAACACGATAACCACTGGGTGATGGACATCAGCCCGCACAGACAGGCGGCGTGGAAAGCTAAGAGACGGAGGAAAAGGGTGGGAAGGAGAATAGGAGGGAGACGAGGAAGAAGACACAGGAGACATGACAGACTGGGTAGAAAGAAGGGGAACCCCAGACAGAGAACCAGAAGGGAGACCCTTCGGGACAGAACTTAAAGGAACAGAGGAGGGGGCAGTGGGCGTGTCTGGCTCTAAGGCCTGGAAACGGTTGTGAGACTGAGGAAGGTGGGAAGGACAAGGAGAGGAAGAGCGCAACACGTGAGCATAAGAGACGCCAGTGAAAGGGGGAGACAGCGAACTTGGCGCCTCGCCTCAGGATAAGATAAACGTTCCTAGTGCTTCAAGTTGAGAACGGCTGCCTCAAGCTTGTAATGTACCCACACGCCCGGGAGAAGGTAGGATCGGCCTCACCACAATTGAGGCAGCGAGTCCGGGGAGAAGTGCACTCCGACTTAGTGACCTTCGTCCCAGCACAAGGGACAGAGAGAGACAGTACTGGAACACCGGGGGGCACCATGCCCAAACTAGCACTTATTACAGAGCCGAAGAGAGGGAATGTACTCCTGGACAGAGCATCTGACACCAGCAAGAATGACAGAGGGCAGAAGGGTCCTACCATCAAAGGTAATCTTCACAACCTGAATGGGCTGACGGCGACGACCACGAGGGGGACGAGTTAACGTGTCTACCTGGAGGACAGAATGGCCTTGGGCGTTGAGGATATGCCGAATATCTTCGTGGCAGTCCTGCAGATTCCTAAGACCGTGTAATAACAGGTAAGCAACCCACTGCTACCATTGTAATATCTATTAATCTCCGCTCTTTCTGTGGTAATAACGGATGCTCTACCGATCATGTAAGATGTTAACACTCGGGTCGTCATACGAGGACTTAAACAACTAATCAATATATACTGAGAACTGCGTAGGCAACTTAAAGGAGTAGAACGGGAAAACGAGTGTGGGAGAGCGAGAGCGAGTGAAGGAGAGTGAGAGTGAGTGAGTGAGTGAAAGAGAGGAGGAGTGAGAACTTACGAGGGAGAGTGAGATAGAAATTTTAGTTGCTATAGCCTTCATATGAGCTACCAAGTAATGCTGCCATTACTTGGTAGCTTACTAAAGATTCGTAGAACTTGTTGATCGTATAATCCTACCAGGACAGGTGTAAGGGACAGTACAAGGATCCTGGCCCGTCACTCAAATAATCCTGACCACTTGGGGAACTATAGAGCACACAAGAATAAGGCGGGACACACTCAATACTAACACCTCAACAAGGGACGGACGGAGGGAGGAGCACTGGATAATTAAGGACACTAGGTCACTAGGGCAAAAAGGACGGTAGGCCCAATATCACTAAGACAAGGAACCATTAATACACAATTAATGACATTTTGAAAATATATGATTTTATTTGAAACAATTAGACACTTTCCTAACTATATTCCCTAACAGAGGTATAGAAGAGTTGAATGATAAGGTGATTTAGTTCAAGAGAACCGTAGTTACTCAAATGGTGTTCCACAGTTTTCCTCGAGATGTTCTTCTTTCCTGTTGTCCACTCACACCGCCCTACCCCCCCCCCCCCCCCTGAGCTTCTCCCACTAAACTGTCCTCTTTCCATGATCTCCTGCTCCCAGCTGAACATGAGGGTTTTCATTTGATGTGGAGGGGTTAATCTCTGTTGATTATCATGGTGGCATCAACTCTGACCACCTCGTGACTCAGTGATCGTTGACCTGTCTCCCCTGGTTAACATCTACAGAGGTGTGACTTGTTCATTCTTCATGTGGCTTCCCATGGCTTGTTCATGCTGTTATGATGTTCATGTTGTACTACTATGTACTGCTCTCTTGTTACATTGGCACCTGAGAACACTTAGCGATCATATAATGCAAAGGTAAACAAATAATTAGAAAATTAATAAATTAACAAACTGTGTAAGAAGTTTAATACAATGCATGAATCAATACTGGTGTACTGAACCCCTCCACAATACCAGCCACAGCATCCGGCCCAAGACGTAGGCTGGAAGCAGACGACGTTACAGCAGACTAGAGATGACCCAAGAGCACTAACAGACAGATTAGCTCCCTAGGGTTGTTGTTGTTGTTGTTTTTAGATTCGGCTACTCAGAACATAAAATTCCAAGTAGCACGGGCTATGGTGATCCCGTAAGTGGAGGCTCTTTGGAGCCATTATCTATATCCAAAGATGATACCAGAGATCTGGAGATGGATGTGAGTCTTCAGTCCTGGAGGGCTGACTGTACCAGTTATGGAGCTGGTGGGGTTGGTGTAGACCTCTAGGTCTTCCGTTTTTTCTTTGGCTAAGCCGTGCTGTCGTTGGAGTTTGGTGAGGTGGCCTCCATGAGGAAGTTCTAGTACCGAGTAGGTGTCGTATTTGTGGTGCGGCGGTGGAGCTCCTACTAAGATTTCCTCGTTTGAGGAGTCTGTAACATCCATAGGTGGTGGTTTTCGTATTTCGCCTTACAGCCTGTGGTAGACTCTGGTGTCGTGGATTGTGGTAGACGGTTTTTCTCCCTAGGTAGGCAATGCCCTTTATATAGTCTGGCAGTGATGACTCACATCCAGTGTCAACGCAAGGTGGTAACAAGCGCTACTAGCAAACTGCTAGTTTGTGGCTGGCGGCGCCTTGTGTTGAGGCTGTACCACTGATAGTTAAAGGCGGCTAACTGCTTGTTTGTGAAGGCTAACTACCGGTTAGCGGTGGCGCCCTGTTTGCCTCCGAATCGTACCAGGCCGTGCCAGGCCGTGTCAGGCCGTGCCAGGCTCTGGGGCGTACGGAGTTGTGGAGAGGTTAGCACGACTGATGACTCATCTTGGCTGGTGTAGAAGTGAACTTCCAGTACAGAAGCATTGAGGTGAGTGGAAGAGGCAGTTCCACTGCTATGCAGGGGATTCACGTGACAACATGCACAAAAATTTTATGCACAGTGACGGAATATATTAAACCGCCACAAAACAATACACACAAATTTATATAAATCACAGAATATACTAAAAGTATAGCAATTATAAAATAAACGCACTCAGGCCAATCTACAGTAATTACACAGATATACTATACGGCCTCACCTACGTTGCAGGTTAATGAGAAATGACAGGCTCTAAGTTTGATGTGGATTAACACAAGGAATATGCACTTCTGATAATGATACAATAATTAAGGAGTACTCACTCTGATAACCGGCTTACATTCAAACACCTCTTTCACACTCAGTAAAACTCTGCCGTTGATTGAAAATCAGCACCAACACAGACCGCACGTGGTAGATGCCTTATACAGGCTGGCACGTGGTGGCCAATGAGTCGTAAGAGCTAGAGTCACACGCTCCCACGTGCTGGCGAGAGGGAGCAAGGCGGGCCACACAGCAGGTGTGGACAGTATGGTTGGTGGAAAATACTATAAGTCCACCACAGTTCGTAAAATTGTTATTCCCTCGAATTCGATATCGGTCAAAGGGAATTTGTATCCTAAATTCATACCAACAGTTTTACTGAGCGATATCTTGACGGATCATTAAAGATTTACATGATGATCACGGATTAGTAACTACAGTCTAGTTGCTCTGTAGGTGCACACATGTGGAGTTACACTTCAATGTATCTCTATCTCGGTTAATATATATATACACACACGTTGTTGCGATATCGAATTCTGACAGACGGATAGACATGATTGATATATAATGGGTTTAATGAACTCGCGTTCAGATGGGATTTTTCGTAACTTTAGCCAAAGTTACGGTATACGTGTCCTCATAGATCATAAAAAACTTTCAGAATGCTGCGCACGGTGTGCATGGCGCCTTGGGTGGGCCGTTACCTTGTTCTACGAAATGACCAATCAGCGAATGTCATCATGGAGGCCCAGGAGTGCTGCTTCCAATAAGATCTTGGTTCTCAGTCATGTGACTCCATGACATCACAGCCTACCAGCGAATGTTTACACAAATTCGGGACCAAAGAGCCAAAGCTCAACCCCCGCAAGCACAATTAGGTGAGGTGAGTACAAATGTGGAAGAAACCGTTAGGATACTGGCCCAAAGTCCTTCTCGCTCCTTGGGTCCTCTGTCTCCAAGGAACTTAACCTTAAAACAATGCTAGTGCTGTAATATCTTTCACAGCAAGGCTACAGCGGCCACCATAATTTTACTGAACAGCTGAGGGTGTCTGTTTTCCGTAGACACCAAACAATGAATGTCTAGCTCCCATATTAAGAAAGCTAGAGTGAGTGCACTGTTGTGCACCTGCTGAAAAAAATGACGGTGTGATTTCTTCTATCAGTCTCAGTCTTTCTTCTATCAGTCTCTTCTATCAGTCAGGCAAGTCTCCGTGGTGTAGTGGTAAGACACTCGCCTTGGTCGTTCCGCGAGCGCTATGTCATGGGTTCGTATCCTGGCCGGGGAGGATTTACTGGGCGCAATTCCTTAACTGTAGCCTCTGTTTAACGCAACAGTAAAATGTGTTCTTGGATGAAAAAACGATTCTTCGCGGCAGGGGATCGTATTCCAGGGGACCATAGGATAAAGGGACTTGCCCGAAACGCTACGCGTACTAGTGGCTGTACAAGAATGTTACAACTCTTGTATATATCTCAAAAAAAAAAAAAAAAAAATCAACCATGTGTAAGCTGGCAGGAATTTCTATTCACTCAACAGCAGCATACCCTTCTTCCCTTAGTTTTTATCACTGCTATTTAAACATAACAATTATAAACTCGTAGGGCATTATCTGCCTTAAGTGAACCATGCTGGTGCTTTGAAAGAAAATCTTCATTTCTTAAATGTTTTCATGAGACGTTTCTTTGCAAACTTCTCTAGCGTCTAACTGAGAATGGTCGATAATGAAGCTACTGTGTAGTTTAGTGGCTCCTGTGTCCTTTCATTCTGACACATTGGCACTACACTGGTTGTTTTCCATTCCTTTGGCAACTCCTCATTTTCACTGATGATTCGAAGATTTACAGGGGAGACTCAAGAACCAAGCTACATCTTTCAGTCTCCACAAATACCAATTGTTGTTTACAGTAACGTGTAATTAGTTATGATATTTGCGATATCGCAAAATTAACTAATTAACTAAAATTAGTTATGACCTTCCACTTCTGACAAAATATTTCTGACTACAAAATGAAAGATTCCTCCAATACCACATTGACTATTTTGTCCGTTATTCTGGTGGGTGAGTGTTCATGATTCTTATATTGATTACAGTAAGGCAGTGGATGAGTGCTTATGGTCAGAATGTTGTAGTAAAACTAGATACAATGTGTTTTACAACTTCACCTGAATCGCCTCACCTTAATGTGAGCCAATTAACTGAAATGCGTGAGTTAGAAATCCAACGTTAAATAGAATGAAAAAGTTAGAACTAGAGAGAGAAGAGAGAAAGCTAGAGCTAGAAAGTTAAAGAAAAAGAAAGACGAAGAGAGAGAAAAAATAGAAGGAGAAGAAAGAAGAAAAAAGAGAGGAGAGGGAACGTAAAATCGAATTGAAATGTTTGGAAATAGAAGAATGGAGAAGAAAGAGAAAGATGGAGAAGAAAGTCAAAACGAATTGGAAGTGCCAAGATTTAGTGGTAGAAGTGACACCAGTGGTTTCGACCCAGTGCGGAACATTAAAATGCTGCCTAAATTCAACGAGAAAGAGGTGTCCATGTTCTTTGCTGCTTTTGTAGCTGCATCATTAGACTGGCCAAGTGACAATTGGCTAATAATGATCCAATCCGTGGTGACTGGGAAGGCCCAAACCGCGTACTCCACACTGTTGGTAGGTGATTCTAGTGATTACGACGCTGTCAAGGTGGTGGTGCTGATGGCTTACCAGTTGGTGCCTGAGGCATACAGGCAGAAGTTTCGCCACCTTAAGAAGACATCAGAGCACACCTTTACGGAGTTCGCGTGTAATAAAGAGCGGCTGTTTTACGAATGGTGCGCGTCCTCGGAAGGTGGAGACCAAAGAACAACTGGAACAACTCGTCTTATTAGAAGATTTAAAAGAGAGTTTGTCCGGTTATCTGAAGACATTCTGGAGGAGCAGCAAGTACACCTTGGGTGCTACTTGCTGCATTATTATGCATTGAAATGCATTCTGCATTTTTACTTTTCCATTATTCTTTGTCTTTATCTGACTAGTTTTAGCTTTCTCTCTTCTCTCTCTAGTTCTAGCTTTTTCCATTCTATTCCATTCACTAACGTTCACTTAATATTTTTTCTTTGAAGTAATTTCTGGTCAGGTAAGCAGAATAACTCTCACTGGTAGACTCGGTTCACCAGGCAACCTGGGGTCATAACACAGTATGATGGTGGGTGAGTGTTTATGACTCGCATGTTGCTTACAGTATGGTGGGTGAATGTTTATGACAAACATGTTGCTTACATGTGAAGGACTGGTCGAGAACTGGGCCGCGGGGACGCTAAGCCCCGAAACCATCTCATGGTAATGTACAGTATGAGGTGGGTGAGAGTTTATAAGTCATATGTTGATTACATTAACGTGGTGGGTGAGTGTTTATAACTCCCATGTTGCTTACAGTGTACTCGCCTAGTTGTGCTTGGCAGGGGTTGAGCTCTGGCGCTTTGGTCCCGCCTCTCAACTGTCAATCAACTGTTGTACAGATTTCTGAGCCTACTGAGCTCTATCAAATCTACATTTGAAACTGTGTTGGAGTTTGCCTCCACCTCATCAGTGCTTAATACAATCCATTTGTTAACTACTCTCTGAAAACATTCTTCTAATGTCACTGTGGCTCATTTGGGTGTGTAAGTGTGAGTGGTGAATGAGTGTTTGTGACTCAAGTTGCTTATGGTAACTTGGAAGGTGAGTGTTCATGATTCTTATGTTGGTTAGAGTAAGGCAGTGGATGAGTGCTTATGGTCCGAATGTTATAGTAAAGCTAGATACAATGTGTGTTACGAACCAAAATTCCTCGCCCAAGCACGATGCCGTGAAGACCACGCCATCTATGAGTCCGCTCCTGAAAATCCCACAACATGGACAACGCCTTCTAGTGATGACGGGAGATGCCGGCAATAAGTGCTGGATGCCTGTCCTAGTCGGCTCGTGACGTAGCCGCTGCCGACCTCTGGTGAGGTGGCGCTTAGACAGTGAACGCCATCTATGGAGCAAAGAGGTGGACGTTTGTGTCTAAGCTAGTAAGTGAAGTTTCCTAGTGGTCCCATTTAGTGTTCCTAGTACTGATGACGTGTCTACTTTCAGAGTCGACCTAGGACAGCTGTGAGGTACGTTGAATCAGTCTACCCATGGCAGCCAAGGTTTCTTCACCAGTCTGCTTTGTAGAAGCTGTGAGCCACCCCCGACGAACTCTGCTGAGTGTGTAATTGCCTGCCTGAGGAGTGGCAGCGACGGGAATCGCCGTATCCGGGGCTGGCTGGTGGAAGAGGCTACTCACTGCAGTGCCGACCGAGGAGAGTGACCAGCGAGTCACATGAGGCTCCTGCCTAGGGCTCGCAACCCTAGTATTAGTCGTGGAGTGACCTAACAGCGCGGCTGATTGGTACCTGCCAACTACAGGCTGGACTGTGGTTGTAGGCCATCACGACGAGGCACCCAGTGGGATTGTGATTTGGCTGGCCTATGGCCAGGGTGGATTCATCGTGGGTTCTGGGCCACGGAAGAGGAAACCAGGAAAGGCTAAACAGAGTGAGTGTCACTAAGTGTCTTCAGCGTCTTCAGAGAGAGACGAAGCTGTATATATTGTGTAGAAATAATTCCCGTGTGTGAACTTATTTATATATGGTGGTGGAAAAGGTATATATATGTGCTATATATATATATATCTATATATATATATATATATATATATATATAGAAATTGGTATACTTGTGTGTTTAATGTACCTCCCCCCGTTGATTTTACTTGCATTATGGAGTACACCCCTTGAGAGCCTCTACTAACTTGGGGCCGGATACCCAAAAACTAATACCATCAGAAAAGAACCCGGTTGCGTCCCATTAGGGCCGTAGCAATGTGTTTTACAACTTTGTGATTCGTTAAACCTCATTGAAAATCTGATTTAATTTGTAACTTTCTATTTAAATACTGTTGATTGGTGTATTAATTTGGAAAGAATATATAGTAAAATATCACACAATCTGAAGAGAAAATTGGAGATCAAATTGATATGGATGTGACTGTGAAACATTAGTAAGTCCGGGACACTGCGTTGCCTAGATAATAGTCTTTTGGTCACCTAAACGTTTCTCACAACTTTGATGTAAATTATGTCCATGTGTGCGTGTACCATCCTAGCAGTCCTCACCTTGTTGAACTAACAGAGTCAATAAATAGATTTCTAGCTCTACTATTCCTGGTGCCTTCTCTTCGTCTCACCTCTGTTTAGCACTTTGCATTAGACAGTGTTAAAGGACAGTGACTATCTGTCCAACGACCACTTGAGCACATCCAGATCTCCTTGTACTCTCCCTCAAACGTCTTTGTTTCTAAATCTCAGTTATGCTTAATCTGCAAGTAAGGATACTTAAGACTTTTCTGTCAGTCTGGTGACCTATATCACTATCTGAATGTCCTCAAATGATCTTGCCGGGGTACACTACTTGCTTTTGTTAATACTTGCAAACTGATCCCCGCTGATTTCTCTTCTTTCAGCATTACTCTCTGTTTTCAACTACTGATATGTTCTCTCCTCCACACCAGCACTCCTTTAGTTATGAAATCCTGGTCTTCAATTTTGGGATGGTGGCCTTCTAAATGGAACTGTGTTACATGTTTGTTGATTATCAATGAAAAAATAGGCAGCTAACTCTTCTATTAGTTTTATCATTTTTATTTAATCATAACTTATAAAATCGTTGGACATTTTCGGGCTTAACTGAATCCATGCTGATGCTTAGTTTAGTTCATTTATTATGCACCATATTACCCGTCCTGTGGACGGTAGTGGAAAAAATTATTGAGGCACAAAATGGGCTCAGGAACTGAAACCCCAAAATTCATTTAGTTAAGCAAGTTAAATTCTTGATGATCTAGTTAATAATTCAATGCACATCTTAACATCAACAATGGGCACGAGACCAACCATAAGTAATGTTTTTAAATTAAGCAACTGACATATGTGGAGGGCTAGTGTTACATTTGATATGTTTATCCTGCACACCGCCCCCCATCCAGTGGGCAGCGGTGGGAAGGTTAGTCACTTAGTTACCACCTACAGTTAGCAAACTGGGGGCATTTGGCTAAGAATTCTGGTAGCAGATCATTTTGAAGGAAAAATTTACACATCTCTGGAACATTTTGTTATTGAATTTTCTCTGAATTCGCGTATCCTTTTGCACTCCATCACATAGTGACGGTGGGTGTGCGAATAATTTTGTTGACACAGTTTACCTTTGGTCAGGTCTACATCGGCAGATAATGAGAATTCCCAGATATACTTGTAGCAGAGTCTAAGCCGAGCAGTAGTAACATCTAGGAGTCTGCTGATCTTATTGGATGATTCATAGATGTGTGGCTCCTCTTTCATAATAGTATGATGATAGATGGAATTACTGGTGTTGATTTCACTTTGCCTCAAATCTACAAGATTTTGTTGAAGTTCCAGGTTTATTACTTTTCATATTGTTCCGACTATTGGATGGTGCGTAGTCCCGACCTAACTGGTCAGCGAACCTCTGAATGTTCTGCTTTGAGAGGAATCTTTATTTTTTAAGTGTTCCAAGAGACGTTTCCTTGCAAGCTTCTCTAGTGCTTATGGTCAATAATGAAGCTACTGTGTAGTTTAGTGGCTCCAGTGTCCTTCATTCTGGAACATTATCATTTCATTGGCTGTCTTCTAGTCCTTTGGCAACTCCCTCTTTTACACTGAGGAGTCGAAGAGTTAATGGGAGGCACTAGTCCGCAGCTACATCATTCAGTCTCCACATACATCATTTGTTGTTTAAAGTGTGGTGGTGATTGTTTATGATTTAAATGCATCTTTCAGTGTCGTAGTACGTGAGTGTTCAGGATTTTTATGTTGGTAACAGTAAGGCAATCCATGAGCGTTTATGGTCCGAATGGTATAGTAAATCTAGATACAATTTGTTTTACAGCTGGGTGCTACTGAGGTGTCCATGCAACAGCTCATTCTCAACGAGCTGTTGCAGACCAACTCATTGACGAGATGTTACACGACGGCGTTATTGAAGAAAGTACTTCACCATGGAATGCTCCGTTAATCTTAGTACCCAAGAAGGATGGCTCTTGGCGTCCCGTCGTTGATTTCAGGAAACTTAATCAAGTTACGATTCCTGATCGATTTCCACTTCCCGTGCTTACTGACTTATTGCAGAACATAGGTCAGAATAAGGTTTTTTCCACACTTGATTTATTACAAGGATTTTGGCAGACACCGCTCGATCCAGAAAGTCGAGAACTGACGGCGTTTTCCGTCCCTAATGGTCATTACCAGTACACCCGCATGCCTTTTGGCTTACGCAGCAGCCCTATTACCTTCTCAAGGCTTATGACAGACCTGTTCCGACGAATGATAGGAAATACCCTCATGGTCTACCTCGATGACCTCATTATCATGTCCAAGGATGTACCGTCACATCTCCAAAGTTTGGACCGAGTCCTTCAGAAACTAGCTGAAGCCAATCTGAAAATCAAACTTAGCAAATGCGCCTTCATGAGAGAAAAAAATACAGTTTCTCGGCCATAACGTCACCTCACAAGGCATCACCACTCTAGATTCAAAGATAGAAGCTGTCAAGAACTTTCCAGTTCCTCATAATGCTGAAGCTGTACAAAAGTTCGTAGGCCTAGCTGGATTTTACCGCCATTTCATTGCTGGTCATTCAGTGATTGCATCTCCTCTCACTTACCTCCTTAAGAAAGACGTTCCGTTCATTTGGACAACTGATCAAAAGAAAGCATTTCAAATGCTCAAGGAAGCCCTGATATCTTCTCCCATTCTCAAGTTCCCAGACTTCACCAAACCGTTCATTTTAGTTACCGACGCCAGTAACATTGGGTTAGGTGCTGTACTCGCTCAAACTAGCAACAGAAAAGAACATGCCGTTGCATATGCGAGCCGAGTCCTCTCCAAAGCTGAAAAGAATTATTCGACAACCGAGCGCGAAGCGTTGGCTGTCGTGTGGGCACTCAAACATTTCAGATATATCATCTATAACTACCCTGTCCATGTACTGACGGACCACCAAGCTATCATTCCCTTGTTCAGAGACATGAACCCCATAGGCAAGTTTGCCCGTTGGTCGCTCACCATACAAGAGTTTCTACCCACGTTTGGATACTTACCTGGCAAACACAATGTAGTTTCCGATGCTCTCTCCCGTTACGTCGCTTCTGTTCACGTTGAATACCCTTCATTAGACTTGCGAGATGTAGAACTCGCACAACGACAAGACCCAATGTGGGCACCAATCATAAACTTTCTCATGGACCCGCACACGACTCTAACGGTCAAGCCACCCGTACCACTCAAGGAACTTTTTTTTTTTTTTATTTTTACATGCAAGCATGTAAGATAAAGACAATAAATACAATAAAATATCAGAGAAACCAAAAACAAAATACAGAAGCTACCGGCCAGAAGGACCGACAGCACAGGACAATAATTAGCAAAAATGAAGGAACAGCATACATCACGACAAATTAAAGAACAAAAACAATAACAAACAAGCAAATAATGTAAACAAATAAACAAAAACAAACACCGGCCAGAAGGACCGACAACAAAACACATCAAAATTTAGAAAATGAAACATAACACAAGACAATGCACACACAAACAAATCATAAATATAAACAAAAGGAAAATTAAAAAGAAAACACAATACAACAAGGTAATACATGAAGAGAATACACAAAACACCGGCCAATCAGCGGACATACTTGCCCGGGAACAAAGCCCGGGGAAAATGCACATTGAACGCCTTCCAACGTAACCACCCTCAAGGGTCTTGTACACCCACCGGGGACGCCATGTCATCCTGAACCCTAGCTACAAACACTCGCAAGCAGGGGACCCAAATGGTATCACTCCTGACGCGAGTAACTGCCACAATCCCCCACATCATGGGAACACCCTCACCATGAAATTCCCCCGGCTCGTCATTCAGCAATCGCCGACCAGTGACTCGGTGGCATCACCGACGCCGGCAACACGTCCCCCAGGTCCCCAACACACACCCTCACAAGAGGGGGCTGGACATAGGACACCACCACCGGGGCACCAGCGGCCACGGGCACACCACCAGACGACTGCAGAGAACCAGGGCGGCGCGCATCCTTCCTTAATGTCACAACCAGGCCACGCCCAGCACCAGCAACCACCCCATCCCTGGGAGCGGGAGCCACCACCTCCCACTGCGGAGAATTCCCAGGCGGAGAAGGAACGGAAGGCACCACCGAGACCTGGGCACCAGCATCAGCAGGCACATGAACCTCTGCCACCACCAACCGTGGAGACAGCGACACATCCGGTTCCACACCGTCAACACCCAAGGACCCACAGTCACCGAATTCCCCAACATCGGCCCAGGCAGACGACGAACGCCTGGAACGCTTGGGCTCCGGACGGAGATCGTCAGAGCCGGAAGCGGACCCAAAAACACGGGTCCCACCAGCTGGACGAACCGACGCCCGACGCAGAACGGCAGCAGCCTCCACCACAGGGGGAACTGGCCCACACACAGCAGGAGGCTCCGCAGCCACCCCAGCACCCGGCACATCCGGGACCCGAGGCGAGAACACAGGGCCAGGCGCAGCAGCCGAAGACGAGGGAGAAGGCGGCGGCGCGTCACAATGATCACGAGGAAGGCCTTCAGGAGCAGCGGAGACAGTGACAGGAGCACGTAGACCAACCGATGGCACTGCAAGACCCGGAGGAGAGTCTGTAACAACCGGAGGGACGTCCGGCGACGTAGGGGGAGCCGCATCCGCTAACTGAACGCTCACCACTTCATCCCCGGAGACCTCCTCCAGAGCGAGCGGTGGGAAATATTCATCCCGGAACAAGTTGACTGGAGCAACCGGATCCGCAGTGCATCCGGCAACCTGATGCCCCAACATGCCACACCGGAAACAAGTACGGGGTTGCCGGGCATAATACACCCGCACGTAGTACCCTAAAAGTCGGACAGAGGACGGAATGTCCGACCTCAGGCGCATCCCGAGGGTACGAATGTTTGTCTTCAACCCCGCATATTTTCCAGAAAACAGCTTGTGCATCCTCACACTGACGACGGAGCCAAATCTCTGGAAGAAACGCCGGAGAAGGGACTCAGGGAATTCCATGGGGGCCCCATGAACGCTTACATACGTCACGGCACCACTCCGATCAGATATGGCCACAGTACCAGTGCCATCCAACAACTTCAAGGTACGGCCCTTGTACCGCCGGAGAAATCCACGGTACGCCTCCGCACCGCAAACTTGATGATCACCCGGCGAGCAGTCACCAGCTCAACCCCGTAGACTTCCTCGACCGGGACATGTAGCACGTCACACATGACCTGCTCAATGAGAGGATACCCTGCACGGCAGGTAAACTCCAAACCCACGGAGTTTACCCTCTCAACAGCGGGAAAATGGCCGCTCATCGTAAAAGCGCCACGTCAACACCAGGCAGGGACAGCAGGGAGGGTAGAGACACCCACCCCCTGCCGGCAAAAACTGCAACCACCCCAAAATGCCGGAGCGTCAGACGACACGTCCTCACCGCTCGGCAGCTCAGGAGCAACTCACTCAAGGAACTAGTACTCTTAGATCATGTGCTCCATCGCATGGTTATGCTTGGATCTCCTGCCAGACTGGTACATCAACTTGCTATTCCTGCGTCGATAGTTCCTGCCGTGTTAAAACTTGTTCATGACGCCCCACACAGTGCACATCCTGGCAAGGACCGCACCATCAAGCAGGCTCGTCTTACGTACTACTGGCCCAAAATGGCCAAACAGATTGAACGTCACGTGGATCAATGTCTAACCTGCCTAGCTCACAGAGGCCATTTGCTGGCCCGAACCCGATTCAGACTTACCCTACGACTAATGCACCTTGGGATCGTGTTTCTATGGGTTTGTTAACAAATTTTGCTGAAACTTCCAGAGGAAATAAACATCTCCTAGTTATGGTAGATAACTTCTTTAGATAATGTGAAACAAAACTGCGGAAACTATAGCTAATGTCTTTCATGATCATATAATTTGCAGGTATGGTCCACCTAGGGTTATACTCTCTGACAACGGCCCGGAATTCAACAATTCTGTTCTGGAACAACTGGCTACATTGTACAACATCATAAAGTGTAATATAATGCCTTATCAACCGGCTAGCAATGGCCTTGCTGAAAGAACTAACAAGAAGGTCCTTGACGCACTCAGTGACAGTCAATCAGGACAGTCACAAATGGGATGAACTTATGCCTATCGTCCAATGTTCTATAAACTCCTCTGTCAACTTCTCCATAGGAGACACACCTCACTTTGTGCTATTTGGGACAGACATGAGATTTCCTAATGCCATCATCTCCTCGCCGCCCACGCCACTCTACAACTATGACGACTATGTTAAGGTCAAACGGAGAGACACTCAACTGGTGTTCCAGTGAGTCAAGGAACATCTCTCTGGTGTTGGACGCCAGTTAGTCGCCATGAACATACACATAGGGTGACCTAATACCCTCCTAAGCTAAACAACTTAATTGGTATCAACAACGTGTCAGCAGATTTGAATGCAATCTGCCCTGCGCCTGCAGCCCTCCCTCAGACCTTCAGAGACGGCCCTGGGCAACGGACCTGAAACACACTAGCTAGCTCCTGGCCGGTGTAGAAGATATATATATTTTATAATAAACTAAGTGGACGTTTGGTACCAGTATAATAAACGTCGTCTGGTATAATAAACCAGTGGACGTTTGGTACTCCAATTCCTGCCCACAACCTAATCATTCTACAACAATATCAACCGACATAACATAAGCATCTTATTGCTTCTTATTTACAATTATTACTTAACCTATCAACGTTATAGGTTAAGTAATAATTGTAATTAAGAAGCAATAAGATGCTTATCTTAACATACTAAGAAGGTTAGGTGAGGTCGGTGTTTTCTATGAATCTTTTCAAGGTAAACTAAAATATTCACAACAAATTAATGTCACATATGCACTTATTAAATAAGCCAATATTGACGGTAAGCAAGTGTGGGAACGGGTTGCACCTCTTCACCTCCGGAGTCCTCCTCCAGGGGGCAGCAGGAAATCTTCTTCACGAAACAAATTCATGGGAGCAACCAGATCAGCAGTGCACCCGGCAGCCTGATGTCCCAACAAGCCACACTGGAAACAAGTACGGGGTTGCCGGGCATAAAACACCATGCACATAGTACCCTAACAGCCGGACAGAGGACGGAATGTCCGACCTCAGTCGCATCCCGAAGGTACGAAATGTTGGTCTTCACACCCGAATACTTCCCAGACGACAGCGAGTTCATCCGAACACTGACGACGGGCCATACCTCTGGAAGAAATGCCGGAAGAGGGTCTCGGGAAACTCCATGGTGGCGCCATGGACACTTACATATGTCACAGCACCACTGCGGTCCGAAATGGTCACAGACCCGTTGCCGTCCTGCAGCAGCAAAGTACGCCCCATGTACCTCCGGAGAAAATCACGGTACACTGCCTCACTCATGAATTTTATAATCACACGGCGAGTAGTGACCAGCTCGACACCGTAGACGTCCTGGACCGGGACCCTGAGCATGTCACTCAAGACCAAGTCCACAAGAGTGTAACCTGCATGGCTGGTAAACTCCAAACCTATGGAGCTCACCCTCACGACAGCTGGAAGATGGCCGCCCATCGTAAAAATGCCACGTCCACTCCACCAGGAACAGCAGGGAGGGTAAAGACACCCACACCCCCTGCAGGCGAAAACGGCAACTACCCTAAACTGCCGGAGCGGTCAAGCGACACGTCTACACCGCACAGCAGCTCAGGTGAGACTCTCCACTAGCGGTGATTAAGTAGAAGCTGTCCACCCCCACTCCGAAAAAGTCTCATTAAAAATCTCACGTTTTAAATATTTAAAATCTATGTTTCATATCTCATTTCTATGACCATTTAAACAGAAAAAAGCAATTTCTCTTATTTTTTATTTAACTTTTACATATTCATCCATATTTTTACACACCTCATCTCAAACTAAGAGGCTCAAAATACCCAAGATAACATTAACCATGACATTTTGACCCATTTTCCTTCACTAAAGTAAAATTGCAGACATTGTTTGCTATATTTGGTACGGTATCAATAAGTAAAACAAATATTTATCATTTAAAAAAAGTGTGTCTTGGCTGCTGTTGCACTTTATCTGCTATTAGGTTGAATCGAGGTGCCAGACGATTTGCAAGTGCAACTTGCATGAGAGTATCCAAGTTCAGGATTGCATTCCTTTTCTTTGTCTTCACCAAAACAAAACTAGAGAACCCTTGCTCACACAAATATGATGTTGGCATCTGAACAAATATGGCTATTGCCTGCTCAGCTAGATCCTTGTACTCTGGAATATCAAGCAGAGTAACAAAGAAATCCATGAGATGGCTAAACGTCTTGAAAACTACTTTTTGTGAATAATCCGCCCGAAGCTCCAGAAGAGCATCACAATGATCAGTTCCTTCATCTGTGAAGGGATTAAGCATCCACATGTTGGAGGTCAGCTGGTCATTCTCATTGTCTGGGAAATAGAAGTCAAGGTTTTCTTGCATTAACCTAAGGTGGCTGATAATAAAGTGTGACATATTGACTCCAGTGTCTGCTCTGTTGCCTGCATACCATGTTCCCAGCCACATTCTCTCATAAATGAGACAAATAATTTAAAATCAGAAAAGAACCTATTTTTCTACATTGCTTTTCCATTTTTTCACCTTCAGTGAAAAAAAAATCAGCATTCTTTCCCCCCGTCCCATCCCAAAGCCCTATCCTGATCCCTGCCCAGTGCTATATAGTCGTAATGGCTTGGCACTTTCCCTGATAATTCCCTTCCCTTGTAAAAATATTCCACCTTTGCCTTACTGACTGATGTTTAGCTTGTTCAGATGATCGAAGATTGAAGCCATGTAAGACAATTTTGCCAGCCAGAGCACATCCTGACATTTAACTGCCATGGGGTTTGCTTCCTCAGTAAAGAAAACACAGAACTGCTCTCTCAATGCAAACACTCGATTAAGAACCTTACCCTGAGATAGCCAACGTACTTCAGTATGGAGGAGGAGTTTTGTGAAATTAGCTTCCATATCCTTACATAACTCACGAAACATTCTATGCTTTTTTGCATGTGCAAAAATATGGTTAATCATTTTGACAACATCAAGTAGAAGCTCAAAGTAACTTTTCTCCTTAGCATTTCTAGTTTCATTCAGTCGCTTTGCCACTAACGCTTCCCTGTGAATCACGCAGTGAATTGCGATACAATTTGGCGAGACCGATTGGATTTTCTTAACACCACCATTGATTGCGCCGACCATAGCTTTTGCACCATCAGTAGTAACAGACTTGCATTTTGACCAGTCAATGCCCTCTTCAATAATGATATCATGAAGTTTCTGACAACTGTTGTGTGCTGTTGTTTCTAAGCCCAGTTGGAGGCAGCACAAATAATATTCAACAATGGTTTTCTCTTCTAAGTCTGGAAACCAACAGTAAACAATCAACTGTGCTTCTCCTATGTCTGTGGTTTCATCCAGTTGAATGCCAAACAAAGCGGCTAGACGCAATTTTTAACAAGCTGTTCCTTCAGGTCATCTGCTAACATCACAGACCGACGACTTATTGTAGTATCAGACAACGGAATCTGCTTCACTTTCTACACTGTATCTTTCCCCCCATCTATCTTTACCATCTATCTTTTTGAGGTACTTGTAAATTGGCATGGCCTGCAAAAGTTGAGCAATATAGTTGAAATCTGGAAAATAAATAAGGATGAGTTAACTTTTTTTGTTATAATAACGCATATTAAAATATAAAATCTGAAACCAAACTAATCAAAATGGGAACGCCACAGTACTAAGACAAAATAACTAATCACAATTAATGTGAAAATAATACTTGATTTAAATATAATTTTGAAATATAATAACAAAACCAATTAATTCCCCTAAGACTATATTAAAGGCAAGTTGTAATAATAATAGTAATAAGTATTACTTAAAGGAGTCACAAGAGGTGCAGGCTCACTGTCCAACGTGAAGTGAACAAGTGCAGTTACACTGCAGTTATAACTGATATACTAGTCACCACTCCAAGAGTCCACAGTTGACACTGTTGCCAATTCAGCCAATTGCGTGATTGTACTATCGGGGTCTTGCGAGTAGGCGAGGTCGCAACCTCGATGTTACAATAGGTAAATATGTATTTGTAGTATGTATTTTAAGAAATATAGGAGAGAGAGAAAGAGAGTATGTGTCTTGTATATTATACAGACATATGCAGGTGAGGATCTCGTCCACCCAGTAGTCCACCCCTAGACAGCTGTCCACCCCTCACTTAATCTCGTCCACTATAAGGTGGACTGTCCACCCAGGTTGAATAGCACTGCAGTAGTGCATTGAAACAACCTAACTCAGTCTATCACCAACCACTACCTCACGCTCAACCACAACCTTTGTGTGTACCTGATATGTCTGTCACTGACAATCCTGCACCCTCAGAGTCCAATCCTCTCCCACAAAACGTACGACTGAGTCCAGATCTTGTTGAAACTCTTGTCACTCGCATTGAAAATGCTCTAGAAAAGACGCTGTACCGACTCCTAACTAAATTATCTACACAAGTAATACAACCCATCCCCGAGGCTGCCCCAACACACACGTACCCCATCGACATCTATAGACAATGACATCTGAACTAACACATCTACCATTGATGGACACACATCGTTTGAACTGATGCTGGAAAACCTAAATGACTCCTTAGCACGCCTTACTCAAGTCACTCCCCAAACTGACTTGCCACAAACCCCAACCACCGGCACCAAGAGTAAGAAACCCCCAGCTGTACAAACCTCCCAGCGACCTGCCACTGTGACACCACTAAACCACACTCTCGCACGACGCATCCTCCAACCACTCCCAGATATTCAACACGGTGTACTACTGGCTCGTCAAGGAAGACCGATGTAATCACATCCCAGACGTAAAGATCCGAAATACGAAAGCATAACAACCCATCTTCAACCAACCTGACCCAACCTAACCTAACCCTATACAAATTAATCACATATTACTTAATGTACTCTAACTTACCCTACCACAATCTACCGTAACCAATCTGAATTGCAAATAACACCCAAACATACTTCGACACACAAACTCAGTCTCTTGACTAAACCATAAACTTTCATAAAACAGCAACACTTTGATACCACCATTAATACAACTCCTCATCTTTGCCATCCTGAACCCATTTCTACTCTTATGCTTATTTTCTCATTATCCTCACACACAGAAGACATTGATAACTTCCAATCTCTGCCAAATTCTGAACATTGATGCGCCAAAGTGAGTGCCGCATCTTTCAGTATCACCACTCGTGCTATCATCGGGAGGAAAAGCCTTCATGCAAACTGCATGTATTGCAAAGAAGAAGAAAAGAAATAATCTAGTGTGTTGCTTGTTTTGTTTGGCATAGTGAGTTACCAAATAAATAAGTAAACTGTATATGAATAATATTTATTGAATTGTTACTGTTCATTAACTTTGAAATGTGCTTGAATAATGTGTTGTGTCAATCGCATATTAATAAAAAAGGAGGAAAACAAATTAAAACAAAACTGCTTGATACCTCTACGGTGTCAGAGGTGTGTGGGGAAAAAATATAAATAAAAAAACTTCAAACGTTTAATAACAAAAATAACTGTAATAACAAAAAATAATACCTAATGAAAACAAAGCCCTTAAACCTTGGCTTTACACAAAATTATGAAGAGAAATATAAATACAGGTGAGTTTTTCGTTAAGCAAAAAAAGGTGCAAATGATATTTTTTACAAAAGCAGTATGCATCTACTGTCTCCTGGGGAGGCGAGAGTAGATGTTAA